>NW_027514054.1:0-102871 GCF_048772815.1 Callospermophilus lateralis
CTGTTCTCTCCTATATAGAAAGATGAATTTGGAACTCTAAATCCAACATGGTTTGTAGTAGCTCTTTGAAACTTGACAAAATAAAGGAGTTCTCAGTTTTGTCTCTATGGTTTGTTTCCTCTTCAAGTAGCCCTAGGCACACACTGTGGAAAGCACTTTCATTGAGATGGGTTGCCAAGCTTCTAAGAAAAAACGAGTTTCCGAAATACCAGCAAATATTTATTCAGCCAATCTTGATGATACTTGGTGGTAATGATCAGTACACAAATCCCACTTGGCTCACCAAATTTTGTTCTTCTAGGTTGAGGCGTTCGTCTACAGTAGCAGTTTTTATATTTAGGTTTCCCTCTGTTCTCTCAAATATAAATAGATGAATTTGGAACTCTAAATCCAACAAGGTTTGTACTAGCTCTTTGAAACTTGACAAAATAAAGGAGTTCTCAGTTTTGTCTCTATGGTTTGATTCCTCTTCAAGTAGCCCTAGGCACAGACTGTGGAAAAGCACTTTCATTGAGAGGGGTTGCCAAGCTTCTAAGAAATTACGAGTTTCCGAAATACCAGCAAATATTTTTTTAACCCAATCTTGATGATACTTGGTGCTAATGATCAGTACACAAATCCCACTTGGCTCACCAAATTTTGTTCTTCTAGGTTGAAGCGTTCCTCTACAGTAGCAGTTTTTATATTTAGGTTTCCCTCTGTTCTCTCCTATATAGAAAGATAAACTTGGAACTCTAAATCCAACATGGTTTGTAGTAGCTCTTTGAAACTTGACAAAATAAAGGAGTTCTCAGTTTTGTCTCTATGGTTTGTTTCCTCTTCAAGTAGCCCTAGGCACAGACTGTGGAAAAGCACTTTCATTGAGAGGGGTTGCAAAGCTTCTAAGAAATAACGAGTTTCCGAAATACCAGCAAATATTTTTTCACCCAATCTTGATGATACTTGGAGGTAATGATCAGTACACATTTCCAACTTGGCTCACCAAATTTTGTTCTTCTAGGTTGAAGCGTTCGTCTATAGTAGCAGTTTTTATATTTAGGTTTCCATCGATTCTCTGATATATAGATAGATGAATTTGGAACTCTAAATCCAACATGGTTTGTAGTAGCTCTTTGAAACTTGACAAAATAAAGGAGTTCTCAGTTTTGTCTCTATGGTTTGTTTCCTCTTCATGTAGCCCTAGGCACACACTGTGGAAAGCACTTTCATTGAGATGGGTTGCCAAGCTTCTAAGAAATAACGAGTTTCCGAAATACCAGCAAATATTTTTTCACCCAATCTTGATGATACTTGGTGGTAATGATCAGTACACAAATCCCACTTGGCTCACCAAATTTTGTTCTTCTAGGTTGAAGCGTTCGCCTACAGTAGAAGTTTTTATATTTAGGTTTCCCTCTGTTCTCTAATATATAGATAGATGAATTTGGAACTCTAAATCCAACATGGTTTGTAGTAGCTCTTTGAAACTTGACCAAATAAAGGAGTACTCAGTTTTGTCTCTATGGTTTGTTTCCTCTTCATGTAGCCCTAGGCACAGACTGTGGAAAAGCACTTTCATTGAGAGGGGTTGCCAAGCTTTAAGAAATAACGAGTTTGCAAAATACCAGCAAGTATTTTTTCACCCAAACTTGATGAGACTTGGTGGTAATGATCAGTACACAATTCCCACTTGGCTCACCAAATTTTGTGCTTCTAGGTTGAAGCGTTCGTCTACAGTAGCAGTTTTTATATTTAGGTTTCCCTCTGTTCTCTCCCATATAGATAGATGAATTTGGAACTCTAAATCCAACATGGTTTGTAGTAGCTCTTTGCAACTTGACAAAATAAAGGAGTTCTCAGTTTTGTCTGTATGGTTTGTTTGGTCTTCAAATAGCCCTAGGCGCAGACTGTGGAAAAGCATTTCATTGAGAGGGGTTGCCAACCTTCTAAGAAATAACGAGTTTCCGAAATACCAGCAAATATTTTTTCACCCAATCTTGATGATACTTGGTGGTAATGATCAGTACACAAATCCCACTTGGCTCACCAAATTTTGTTCTTCTAGGTTGAAGCGTTCGCCTACAGTAGAAGTTTTTATGTTTAGGTTTCCCTCTGTTCTCTCCCATATAGATAGATGAATTTGGAACTCTAAATCCAACATGGTTTGTAGTAGCTCTTTGAAACTTGAAAAAATAACGGAGGTCTCAGTTTTGTCTCTATGGTTTGTTTCCTCTTCAAGTAGCCCTAGGCACAGACTGTGGAAAAGCACTTTCATTGAGAGGGGTTGCCAAGCTTCTAAGAAAAAACGAGTGTCCGAAATACCAGCAAGTATTTTTTCACCCAATCTTGATGATACTTTGTGCAAATGATCAGTACACAAATCCCACTTGGCTCACCAAATTTTGTTCTTCTAGGTTGAAGCGTTCCTCTACAGTAGCAGTTTTTATATTTAGGTTTCCCTCTGTTCTCTCCTATATAGAAAGATAAACTTGGAACTCTAAATCCAACATGGTTTGTAGTAGCTCTTTGAAACTTGACAAAATAAAGGAGTTCTCAGTTTTGTCTCTATGGTTTGTTTCCTCTTCAAGTAGCCCTAGGCACAGACTGTGGAAAAGCACTCTCATTTAGAGGGGTTGCCAAGCTTCTAAGAAATAACGAGTTTCCGAAATACCAGCAAATATTTTTTCACCCAATCTTGATGATACTTGGAGGTAATGATCAGTACACATTTTCAACTTGGCTCACCAAATTTTGTTCTTCTAGGTTGAAGCGTTCGTCTATAGTAGCAGTTTTTATATTTAGGTTTCCATCGATTCTCTGATATATAGATAGATGAATTTGGAACTCTAAATCCAACATGGTTTGTAGTAGCTCTTTGAAACTTGACAAAATAAAGGAGTTCTCAGTTTTGTCTCTATGGTTTGTTTCCTCTTCAAGTAGCCCTAGGCACACACTGTGGAAAGCACTTTCATTGAGATGGGTTGCCAAGCTTCTAAGAAAAAACGAGTTTCCGAAATACCAGCAAATATTTATTCAGCCAATCTTGATGATACTTGGTGGTAATGATCAGTACACAAATCCCACTTGGCTCACCAAATTTTGTTCTTCTAGTTTGAAGCGTTCGTCTACAGTAGCCGTATTTATATTAAGGTTTCCCTTGATTCTCTTATATATAGATAGATGAATTTGGAACTCTAAATTTAACATGGTTTGTAGTAACTCTTTGAAACTTGACAAAATAAAGGAGTTCTCAGTTTTGTCTCTATGGTTTGTTTCCTCTTCAAGTAGCCCTAGGCACAGACTGTGGAAAGCACTTACATTGAGAGGTGTTGCCAAGCTTCTAAGAAATAACGAGTTTCCGAAATACCAGCAAATATTTTTTCACCCAATCTTGATAATACTTGGTGGTAATGATCAGTACACAAATCCCAATTGGCTGACCAAATTTTGTTCTTCTAGGTTGAGGCTTTCGTCTACAGTAGCAGTTTTTATATTTAGGTTTCCCTCTGTTCTCTCCTATATAGAAAGATGAATTTGGAACTCTAAATCCAACATGGTTTGTAGTAGCTCTTTGAAACTTGACAAAATAAAGGAGTTCTCAGTTTTGTCTCTATGGTTTGTTTCCTCTTCATGTAGCCCTAGGCACAGACTGTGGTAAAGCACTTTCATTGAGAGGGGTTGCCAAGCTTCTAAGGAATAACGAGTTTCCGAAATACCAGCAAGTAGTTTTTCACCCAATCTTGATGATACTTGGTGGTAATGATCAGTACACAAATCCCACTTGGCTCACCTAATTTTGTTCTTCTAGGTTGAAGCGTTCGTCTACAGTAGCAGTTTTTATATTTTGGTTTCCCTCTGTTCTCTCCTATATAGAAAGATGAATTTGGAACTCTAAATCCAACATGGTTTGTAGTAGCTCTTTGAAACTTGACAAAATAAAGGAGTTCTCAGTTTTGTCTCTATGGTTTGTTTGGTCTTCAAATAGCCCTAGGCGCAGACTGTGGAAAAGCATTTCATTGAGAGGGATTGCCAACCTTCTAAGAAATAACGAGTTTCCGAAATACCAGCAAATATTTTTTCACCCAATCTTGATGATACTTGGTGGTAATGATCAGTACACAAATCCCACTTGGCTCACCAAATTTTGTTCTTCTAGGTTGAAGCGTTCACCTACAGTAGAAGTTTTTATATTTAGGTTTCCCTCTGTTCTCTAATATATAGATAGATGAATTTGGAACTCTAAATCCAACATGGTTTGTAGTAGCTCTTTGAAACTTGACCAAATAAAGGAGTACTCAGTTTTGTCTCTATGGTTTGTTTCCTCTTCATGTAGCCCTAGGCACAGACTGTGGAAAAGCACTTTCATTGAGAGGGGTTGCCAAGCTTTAAGAAATAACGAGTTTGCAAAATACCAGCAAGTATTTTTTCACCCAAACTTGATGAGACTTGGTGGTAATGATCAGTACACAATTCCCACTTGGCTCACCAAATTTTGTGCTTCTAGGTTGAAGCGTTCGTCTACAGTAGCAGTTTTTATATTTAGGTTTCCCTCTGTTCTCTCCCATATAGATAGATGAATTTGGAACTCTAAATCCAACATGGTTTGTAGTAGCTCTTTGCAACTTGACAAAATAAAGGAGTTCTCAGTTTTGTCTGTATGGTTTGTTTGGTCTTCAAATAGCCCTAGGCGCAGACTGTGGAAAAGCATTTCATTGAGAGGGGTTGCCAACCTTCTAAGAAATAACGAGTTTCCGAAATACCAGCAAATATTTTTTCACCCAATCTTGATGATACTTGGTGGTAATGATCAGTACACAAATCCCACTTGGCTCACCAAATTTTGTTCTTCTAGGTTGAAGCGTTCGCCTACAGTAGAAGTTTTTATGTTTAGGTTTCCCTCTGTTCTCTCCCATATAGATAGATGAATTTGGAACTCTAAATCCAACATGGTTTGTAGTAGCTCTTTGAAACTTGAAAAAATAACGGAGGTCTCAGTTTTGTCTCTATGGTTTGTTTCCTCTTCAAGTAGCCCTAGGCACAGACTGTGGAAAAGCACTTTCATTGAGAGGGGTTGCCAAGCTTCTAAGAAAAAACGAGTGTCCGAAATACCAGCAAGTATTTTTTCACCCAATCTTGATGATACTTTGTGCAAATGATCAGTACACAAATCCCACTTGGCTCACCAAATTTTGTTCTTCTAGGTTGAAGCGTTCCTCTACAGTAGCAGTTTTTATATTTAGGTTTCCCTCTGTTCTCTCCTATATAGAAAGATAAACTTGGAACTCTAAATCCAACATGGTTTGTAGTAGCTCTTTGAAACTTGACAAAATAAAGGAGTTCTCAGTTTTGTCTCTATGGTTTGTTTCCTCTTCAAGTAGCCCTAGGCACAGACTGTGGAAAAGCACTCTCATTTAGAGGGGTTGCCAAGCTTCTAAGAAATAACGAGTTTCCGAAATACCAGCAAATATTTTTTCACCCAATCTTGATGATACTTGGAGGTAATGATCAGTACACATTTTCAACTTGGCTCACCAAATTTTGTTCTTCTAGGTTGAAGCGTTCGTCTATAGTAGCAGTTTTTATATTTAGGTTTCCATCGATTCTCTGATATATAGATAGATGAATTTGGAACTCTAAATCCAACATGGTTTGTAGTAGCTCTTTGAAACTTGACAAAATAAAGGAGTTCTCAGTTTTGTCTCTATGGTTTGTTTCCTCTTCAAGTAGCCCTAGGCACACACTGTGGAAAGCACTTTCATTGAGATGGGTTGCCAAGCTTCTAAGAAAAAACGAGTTTCCGAAATACCAGCAAATATTTATTCAGCCAATCTTGATGATACTTGGTGGTAATGATCAGTACACAAATCCCACTTGGCTCACCAAATTTTGTTCTTCTAGTTTGAAGCGTTCGTCTACAGTAGCCGTATTTATATTAAGGTTTCCCTTGATTCTCTTATATATAGATAGATGAATTTGGAACTCTAAATTTAACATGGTTTGTAGTAACTCTTTGAAACTTGACAAAATAAAGGAGTTCTCAGTTTTGTCTCTATGGTTTGTTTCCTCTTCAAGTAGCCCTAGGCACAGACTGTGGAAAGCACTTACATTGAGAGGTGTTGCCAAGCTTCTAAGAAATAACGAGTTTCCGAAATACCAGCAAATATTTTTTCACCCAATCTTGATAATACTTGGTGGTAATGATCAGTACACAAATCCCACTTGGCTGACCAAATTTTGTTCTTCTAGGTTGAGGCTTTCGTCTACAGTAGCAGTTTTTATATTTAGGTTTCCCTCTGTTCTCTCCTATATAGAAAGATGAATTTGGAACTCTAAATCCAACATGGTTTGTAGTAGCTCTTTGAAACTTGACAAAATAAAGGAGTTCTCAGTTTTGTCTCTATGGTTTGTTTCCTCTTCATGTAGCCCTAGGCACAGACTGTGGTAAAGCACTTTCATTGAGAGGGGTTGCCAAGCTTCTAAGGAATAACGAGTTTCCGAAATACCAGCAAGTAGTTTTTCACCCAATCTTGATGATACTTGGTGGTAATGATCAGTACACAAATCCCACTTGGCTCACCTAATTTTGTTCTTCTAGGTTGAAGCGTTCGTCTACAGTAGCAGTTTTTATATTTTGGTTTCCCTCTGTTCTCTCCTATATAGAAAGATGAATTTGGAACTCTAAATCCAACATGGTTTGTAGTAGCTCTTTGAAACTTGACAAAATAAAGGAGTTCTCAGTTTTGTCTCTATGGTTTGTTTGGTCTTCAAATAGCCCTAGGCGCAGACTGTGGAAAAGCATTTCATTGAGAGGGATTGCCAACCTTCTAAGAAATAACGAGTTTCCGAAATACCAGCAAATATTTTTTCACCCAATCTTGATGATACTTGGTGGTAATGATCAGTACACAAATCCCACTTGGCTCACCAAATTTTGTTCTTCTAGGTTGAAGCGTTCACCTACAGTAGAAGTTTTTATATTTAGGTTTCCCTCTGTTCTCTAATATATAGATAGATGAATTTGGAACTCTAAATCCAACATGGTTTGTAGTAGCTCTTTGAAACTTGACCAAATAAAGGAGTACTCAGTTTTGTCTCTATGGTTTGTTTCCTCTTCATGTAGCCCTAGGCACAGACTGTGGAAAAGCACTTTCATTGAGAGGGGTTGCCAAGCTTTAAGAAATAACGAGTTTCCGAAATACCAGCAAGTATTTTTTCACCCAATCTTGATGAGACTTGGTGGTAATGATCAGTACACAATTCCCACTTGGCTCACCAAATTTTGTGCTTCTAGGTTGAAGCATTCGTCTACAGTAGCAGTTTTTATATTTAGGTTTCCCTCTGTTCTCTCCCATATAGATAGATGAATTTGGAACTCTAAATCCAACATGGTTTGTAGTAGCTCTTTGAAACTTGACAAAATAAAGGAGTTCTCAGTTTTGTCTCTATGGTTTGTTTGGTCTTCAAATAGCCCTAGGCGCAGACTGTGGAAAAGCATTTCATTGAGAGGGGTTGCCAACCTTCTAAGAAATAACGAGTTTCCGAAATACCAGCAAATATTTTTTCACCCAATCTTGATGATACTTGGTGGTAATGATCAGTACACAAATCCCATTTGGCTCACCAAATTTTGTTCTTCTAGGTTGAAGCGTTCGCCTACAGTAGAAGTTTTTATATTTAGGTTTCCCTGTGTTCTCTCCCATATAGATAGATGAATTTGGAACTCTAAATCCAACATGGTTTGTAGTAGCTCTTTCAAACTTGAGAAAATAACGGAGGTCTCAGTTTTGTCTCTATGGTTTGTTTCCTCTTCAAGTAGCCCTAGGCACAGACTGTGGAAAAGCACTTTCATTGAGAGGGGTTGCCAAGCTTCTAAGAAAAAACGAGTGTCCGAAATACCAGCAAGTATTTTTTCACCCAATCTTGATGATACTTTGTGCAAATGATCAGTACACAAATCCCACTTGGCTCACCAAATTTTGTTCTTCTAGGTTGAAGCGTTCATCTACAGTAGCAGTTATTATATTTAGGTTTCCCTCTGTTCTCTCCTATATAGAAAGATGAACTTGGAACTCTAAATCCAACATGGTTTGTAGTAGCTCTTTGAAACTTGACAAAATAAAGGAGTTCTCAGTTTTGTCTCTATGGTTTGTTTCCTCTTCAAGTAGCCCTAGGCACAGACTGTGGAAAAGCACTTTCATTGAGAGGGGTTGCCAAGCTTCTAAGAAATAACGAGTTTCCGAAATACCAGCAAATATTTTTTCACCCAATCTTGATGATACTTGGAGGTAATGATCAGTACACATTTCCAACTTGGCTCACCAAATTTTGTTCTTCTAGGTTGAAGCGTTCGTCTATAGTAGCAGTTTTTATATTTAGGTTTCCCTCGATTCTCTGATATATAGATAGATGAATTTGGAACTCTAAATCCAATATGGTTTGTAGTAGCTCTTTGAAACTTGACAAAATAAAGGAGTTCTCAGTTTTGTCTCTATGGTTTGTTTCCTCTTCAAGTAGCCCTAGGCACACACTGTGGAAATCACTTTCATTGAGATGGTTTGCCAAGCTTCTAAGAAAAAACGAGTTTCCGAAATACCAGCAAATATTTATTCAGCAAATCTTGATGATACTTGGTGGTAATGATCAGTACACAAATCCCACTTGGCTCACCAAATTTTGTTCTTCTAGGTTGAGGCGTTCGTCTACAGTAGCAGTTTTTATATTTAGGTTTCCCTCTGTTCTCTCAAATATAAATAGATGAATTTGGAACTCTAAATCCAACAAGGTTTGTAGTAGCTCTTTGAAACTTGACAAAATAAAGGAGTTCTCAGTTTTGTCTCTATGGTTTGATTCCTCTTCAAGTAGCCCTAGGCACAGACTGTGGAAAAGCACTTTCATTGAGAGGGGTTGCCAAGCTTCTAAGAAATTACGAGTTTCCGAAATACCAGCAAATATTTTTTTAACCCAATCTTGATGATACTTGGTGCTAATGATCAGTACACAAATCCCACTTGGCTCACCAAATTTTGTTCTTCTAGATTGAAGCGTTCGTCTACAGTAGCAGTTTTTATATTTAGGTTTCCCTCTGTTCTCTCCTATATAGAAAGATGAATTTGGAACTCTAAATCCAACATGGTTTGTAGTAGCTCTTTGAAACTTGACAAAATAAAGGAGTTCTAAGTTTTGTCTCTATGGTTTGTTTCCTCTTCAAGTAGCCCTAGGCACAGACTGTGGTAAAGCACTTTCATTGAGAGGGGTTGCCAAGCTTCTAAGGAATAACGAGTTTCCGAAATAACAGCAAATAGTTTTTCACCCAATCTTGATGATGCTTGGTGGTAATGATCAGTACACAAATCCCACTTGGCTCACCTAATTTTGTTCTTCTAGTTTGAAGCGTTCGTCTACAGTAGCAGTTTTTATATTTAGGTTTCCCTCTGTTCTCTCCTATATAGAAAGATGAATTTGGAACTCTAAATCCAACATGGTTTGTAGTAGCTCTTTGAAACTTGACAAAATAAAGGAGTTCTCAGTTTTGTCTCTATGGTTTGTTTGGTCTTCAAATAGCCCTAGGCGCAGACTGTGGAAAAGCATTTCATTGAGAGGGGTTGCCAACCTTCTAAGAAATAACGAGTTTCCGAAATACCAGCAAATATTTTTTCACCCAATCTTGATGATACTTGGTGGTAATGATCAGTACACAAATCCCACTTGGCTCACCAAATTTTGTTCTTCTAGGTTGAAGCGTTCGCCTACAGTATAAGTTTTTATATTTAGGTTTCCCTCTGTTCTCTAATATATAGATAGATGAATTTGGAACTCTAAATCCAACATGGTTTGTAGTAGCTCTTTGAAACTTGACCAAATAAAGGAGTACTCAGTTTTGTCTCTATGGTTTGTTTCCTCTTCATGTAGCCCTAGGCACAGACTGTGGAAAAGCACTTTCATTGAGAGGGGTTGCCAAGCTTTAAGAAATAACGAGTTTGCGAAATACCAGCAAGTATTTTTTCACCCAATCTTGATGAGACTTGGTGGTAATGATCAGTACACAATTCCCACTTGGCTCACCAAATTTTGTGCTTCTAGGTTGAAGAGTTCGTCTACAGTAGCAGTTTTTATATTTAGGTTTCCCTCTGTTCTCTCCCATATAGATAGATGAATTTGGAACTCTAAATCCAACATGGTTTGTAGTAGCTCTTTGAAACTTGACAAAATAAAGGAGTTCTCAGTTTTGTCTCTATGGTTTGTTTGGTCTTCAAATAGCCCTAGGCGCAGACTGTGGAAAAGCATTTCATTGAGAGGGGTTGCCAACCTTCTAAGAAATAACGAGATTCCGAAACACCAGCAAATATTTTTTCACCCAATCTTGATGATACTTGGTGGTAATGATCAGTACACAAATCCCATTTGGCTCACCAAATTTTGTTCTTCTAGGTTGAAGCGTTCGCCTACAGTAGAAGTTTTTATATTTAGGTTTCCCTCTGTTCTCTCCCATATAGATAGATGAATTTGGAACTCTAAATCCAACATGGTTTGTAGTAGCTCTTTGAAACTTGAAAAAATAACGGAGGTCTCAGTTTTGTCTCTATGGTTTGTTTCCTCTTCAAGTAGCCCTAGGCACAGACTGTGGAAAAGCACTTTCATTGAGAGGGGTTGCCAAGCTTCTAAGAAAAAACGAGTGTCCGAAATACCAGCAAGTATTTTTTCACCCAATCTTGATGATACTTTGTGCAAATGATCAGTACACAAATCCCACTTGGCTCACCAAATTTTGTTCTTCTAGGTTGAAGCGTTCCTCTACAGTAGCAGTTTTTATATTTAGGTTTCCCTCTGTTCTCTCCTATATAGAAAGATAAACTTGGAACTCTAAATCCAACATTGTTTGTAGTAGCTCTTTGAAACTTGACAAAATAAAGGAGTTCTCAGTTTTTGTCTCTATGGTTTGTTTCCTCTTCATGTAGCCCTAGGCACACACTGTGGAAAGCACTTTCATTGAGATGGGTTGCCAAGCTTCTCAGAAAAAACGAGTTTCCGATATACCAGCAAATATTTATTCAGCCAATCTTGATGATACTTGGTGGTAATGATCAGTACACAAATCCCACTTGGCTCTCCAAATTTTGTTCTTCTAGTTTGAAGCGTTCGTCTACAGTAGCCGTTTTTATATTAAGGTTTCCCTTGATTCTCTTATATATAGATAGATGAATTTGGAACTCTAAATTTAACATGGTTTGTAGTAACTCTTTGAAACTTGACAAAATAAAGGAGTTCTCAGTTTTGTCTCTATGGTTTGTTTCCTCTTCAAGTAGCCCTAGGCACAGACTGTGGAAAGCACTTACATTGAGAGGTGTTGCAAAGCTTCTAAGAAATAACGAGTTTCCGAAATACCAGCAAATATTTTTTCACCCAATCTTGATAATACTTGGTGGTAATGATCAGTACACAAATCCCACTTGGCTGACCAAATTTTGTTCTTCTAGGTTGAGGAGTTCGTCTACAGTAGCAGTTTTTATATTTAGGTTTCCCTCTGTTCTCTCAAATATAAATAGATGAATTTGGAACTCTAAATCCAACAAGGTTTGTAGTAGCTCTTTGAAACTTGACAAAATAAAGGAGTTCTCAGTTTTGTCTCTATGGTTTGATTCCTCTTCAAGTAGCCCTAGGCACAGACTGTGGAAAAGCACTTTCATTGAGTGGGGTTGCCAAGCTACTAAGAAATTACGAGTTTCCGAAATACCAGCAAATATTTTTTTAACCCAATCTTGATGATACTTGGTGCTAATGATCAGTACACAAATCCCACTTGGCTCACCAAATTTTGTTCTTCTAGGTTGAAGCGTTCGTCTATAGTAGCAGTTTTTATATTTAGGTTTCCCTCGATTCTCTGATATATAGATAGATGAATTTGGAACTCTAAATCCAATATGGTTTGTAGTAGCTCTTTGAAACTTGACAAAATAAAGGAGTTCCCAGTTTTGTCTCTATGGTTTGTTTCCTCTTCAATTAGCCCTAGGCACACACTGTGGAAAGCACTTTCATTGAGATGGGTTGCCAAGCTTCTAAGAAAAAACGAGTTTCCGAAATACCAGCAAATATTTATTCAGCCAATCTTGATGATACTTGGTGGTAATGATCAGTACACAAATCCCACTTGGCTCACCAAATTTTGTTCTTCTAGGTTGAGGCGTTCGTCTACAGTAGCAGTTTTTATATTTAGGTTTCCCTCTGTTCTCTCAAATATAAACAGATGAATTTGGAACTCTAAATCCAACAAGGTTTGTAGTAGCTCTTTGAAACTTGACAAAATAAAGGAGTTCTCAGTTTTGTCTCTATGGTTTGATTCCTCTTCAAGTAGCCATAGGCACAGACTGTGGAAAAGCACTTTCATTGAGAGGGGTTGCCAAGCTTCTAAGAAATTACGAGTTTCCGAAATACCAGCAAATATTTTTTTAACCCAATCTTGATGATACTTGGTGCTAATGATCAGTACACAAATCCCACTTGGCTCACCAAATTTTGTTCTTCTAGGTTGAAGCGTTCCTCTACAGTAGCAGTTTTTATATTTAGGTTTCCCTCTGTTCTCTCCTATATAGAAAGATAAACTTGGAACTCTAAATCCAACATGGTTTGTAGTAGCTCTTTGAAACTTGACAAAATAAAGGAGTTCTCAGTTTTGTCTCTATGGTTTGTTTCCTCTTCAAGTAGCCCTAGGCACAGACTGTGGAAAAGCACTTTCATTGAGAGGGGTTGCCAAGCTTCTAAGAAATAACGAGTTTCCGAAATACCAGCAAATATTTTTTCACCCAATCTTGATGATACTTGGAGGTAATGATCAGTACACATTTCCAACTTGGCTCACCAAATTTTGTTCTTCTAGGTTGAAGCGTTCGTCTATAGTAGCAGTTTTTATATTTAGGTTTCCATCGATTCTCTGATATATAGATAGATGAATTTGGAACTCTAAATCCAACATGGTTTGTAGTAGCTCTTTGAAACTTGACAAAATAAAGGAGTTCTCAGTTTTGTCTCTATGGTTTGTTTCCTCTTCATGTAGCCCTAGGCACACACTGTGGAAAGCACTTTCATTGAGATGGGTTGCCAAGCTTCTAAGAAATAACGAGTTTCCGAAATACCAGCAAATATTTTTTCACCCAATCTTGATGATACTTGGTGGTAATGATCAGTACACAAATCCCACTTGGCTCACCAAATTTTGTTCTTCTAGGTTGAAGCGTTCGCCTACAGTAGAAGTTTTTATATTTAGGTTTCCCTCTGTTCTCTAATATATAGATAGATGAATTTGGAACTCTAAATCCAACATGGTTTGTAGTAGCTCTTTGAAACTTGACCAAATAAAGGAGTACTCAGTTTTGTCTCTAGGGTTTGTTTCCTCTTCATGTAGCCCTAGGCACAGACTGTGGAAAAGCACTTTCATTGAGAGGGGTTGCCAAGCTTTAAGAAATAACGAGTTTGCAAAATACCAGCAAGTATTTTTTCACCCAATCTTGATGAGACTTGGTGGTAATGATCAGTACACAATTCCCACTTGGCTCACCAAATTTTGTGCTTCTAGGTTGAAGCGTTCGTCTACAGTAGCAGTTTTTATATTTAGGTTTCCCTCTGTTCTCTCCCATATAGATAGATGAATTTGGAACTCTAAATCCAACATGGTTTGTAGTAGCTCTTTGCAACTTGACAAAATAAAGGAGTTCTCAGTTTTGTCTCTATGGTTTGTTTGGTCTTCAAATAGCCCTAGGCGCAGACTGTGGAAAAGCATTTCATTGAGAGGGGTTGCCAACCTTCTAAGAAATAACGAGTTTCCGAAATACCAGCAAATATTTTTTCACCCAATCTTGATGATACTTGGTGGTAATGATCAGTACACAAATCCCACTTGGCTCACCAAATTTTGTTCTTCTAGGTTGAAGCGTTCGCCTACAGTAGAAGTTTTTATGTTTAGGTTTCCCTCTGTTCTCTCCCATATAGATAGATGAATTTGGAACTCTAAATCCAACATGGTTTGTAGTAGCTCTTTGAAACTTGACAAAATAAAGGAGTTCTCAGTTTTGTCTCTATGGTTTGTTTCCTCTTCAAGTAGCCCTAGGCACAGACTGTGGAAAGCACTTACATTGAGAGGTGTTGCCAAGCTTCTAAGAAATAACGAGTTTCCGAAATACCAGCAAATATTTTTTCACCCAATCTTGATAATACTTGGTGGTAATGATCAGTACACAAATCCCACTTGGCTGACCAAATTTTGTTCTTCTAGGTTGAGGAGTTCGTCTACAGTAGCAGTTTTTATATTTAGGTTTCCCTCTGTTCTCTCAAATATAAATAGATGAATTTGGAACTCTAAATCCAACAAGGTTTGTAGTAGCTCTTTGAAACTTGACAAAATAAAGGAGTTCTCAGTTTTGTCTCTATGGTTTGATTCCTCTTCAAGTAGCCCTAGGCACAGACTGTGGAAAAGCACTTTCATTGAGTGGGGTTGCCAAGCTTCTAAGAAATTACGAGTTTCCGAAATACCAGCAAATATTTTTTTAACCCAATCTTGACGATACTTGGTGCTAATGATCAGTACACAAATCCCACTTGGCTCACCAAATTTTGTTCTTCTAGGTTGAAGCGTTCGTCTATAGTAGCAGTTTATATATTTAGGTTTCCCTCGATTCTCTGATATATAGATAGATGAATTTGGAACTCTAAATCCAATATGGTTTGTAGTAGCTCTTTGAAACTTGACAAAATAAAGGAGTTCTCAGTTTTGTCTCTATGGTTTGTTTCCTCTTCAAGTAGCCCTAGGCACACACTGTGGAAAGCACTTTCATTGAGATGGGTTGCCAAGCTTCTAAGAAAAAACGAGTTTCCGAAATACCAGCAAATATTTATTCAGCCAATCTTGATGATACTTGGTGGTAATGATCAGTACACAAATCCCACTTGGCTCACCAAATTTTGTTCTTCTAGGTTGAGGCGTTCGTCTACAGTAGCAGTTTTTATATTTAGGTTTCCCTCTGTTCTCTCAAATATAAATAGATGAATTTGGAACTCTAAATCCAACAAGGTTTGTAGTAGCTCTTTGAAACTTGACAAAATAAAGGAGTTCTCAGTTTTGTCTCTATGGTTTGATTCCTCTTCAAGTAGCCCTAGGCACAGACTGTGGAAAAGCACTTTCATTGAGAGGGGTTGCCAAGCTTCTAAGAAATTACGAGTTTCCGAAATACCAGCAAATATTTTTTTAACCCAATCTTGATGATACTTGGTGCTAATGATCAGTACACAAATCCCACTTGGCTCACCAAATTTTGTTCTTCTAGGTTGAAGCGTTCCTCTACAGTAGCAGTTTTTATATTTAGGTTTCCCTCTGTTCTCTCCTATATAGAAAGATAAACTTGGAACTCTAAATCCAACATGGTTTGTAGTAGCTCTTTGAAACTTGACAAAATAAAGGAGTTCTCAGTTTTGTCTCTATGGTTTGTTTCCTCTTCAAGTAGCCCTAGGCACAGACTGTGGAAAAGCACTTTCATTGAGAGGGGTTGCCAAGCTTCTAAGAAATAACGAGTTTCCGAAATACCAGCAAATATTTTTTCACCCAATCTTGATGATACTTGGAGGTAATGATCAGTACACATTTCCAACTTGGCTCACCAAATTTTGTTCTTCTAGGTTGAAGCGTTCGTCTATAGTAGCAGTTTTTATATTTAGGTTTCCATCGATTCTCTGATATATAGATAGATGAATTTGGAACTCTAAATCCAACATGGTTTGTAGTAGCTCTTTGAAACTTGACAAAATAAAGGAGTTCTCAGTTTTGTCTCTATGGTTTGTTTCCTCTTCATGTAGCCCTAGGCACACACTGTGGAAAGCACTTTCATTGAGATGGGTTGCCAAGCTTCTAAGAAATAACGAGTTTCCGAAATACCAGCAAATATTTTTTCACCCAATCTTGATGATACTTGGTGGTAATGATCAGTACACAAATCCCACTTGGCTCACCAAATTTTGTTCTTCTAGGTTGAAGCGTTCGCCTACAGTAGAAGTTTTTATATTTAGGTTTCCCTCTGTTCTCTAATATATAGATAGATGAATTTGGAACTCTAAATCCAACATGGTTTGTAGTAGCTCTTTGAAACTTGACCAAATAAAGGAGTACTCAGTTTTGTCTCTATGGTTTGTTTCCTCTTCATGTAGCCCTAGGCACAGACTGTGGAAAAGCACTTTCATTGAGAGGGGTTGCCAAGCTTTAAGAAATAACGAGTTTGCAAAATACCAGCAAGTATTTTTTCACCCAATCTTGATGAGACTTGGTGGTAATGATCAGTACACAATTCCCACTTGGCTCACCAAATTTTGTGCTTCTAGGTTGAAGCGTTCGTCTACAGTAGCAGTTTTTATATTTAGGTTTCCCTCTGTTCTCTCCCATATCGATAGATGAATTTGGAACTCTAAATCCAACATGGTTTGTAGTAGCTCTTTGAAACTTGACAAAATAAAGGAGTTCTCAGTTTTGTCTCTATGGTTTGTTTGGTCTTCAAATAGCCCTAGGCGCAGACTGTGGAAAAGCATTTCATTGAGAGGGGTTGCCAACCTTCTAAGAAATAACGAGTTTCCGAAATACCAGCAAATATTTTTTCACCCAATCTTGATGATACTTGGTGGTAATGATCAGTACACAAATCCCACTTGGCTCACCAAATTTTGTTCTTCTAGGTTGAAGCGTTCGCCTACAGTAGAAGTTTTTATGTTTAGGTTTCCCTCTGTTCTCTCCCATATAGATAGATGAATTTGGAACTCTAAATCCAACATGGTTTGTAGTAGCTCTTTGAAACTTGAAAAAATAACGGAGGTCTCAGTTTTGTCTCTACGGTTTGTTTCCTCTTCAAGTAGCCCTAGGCACAGACTGTGGAAAAGCACTTTCATTGAGAGGGGTTGCCAAGCTTCTAAGAAAAAACGAGTGTCGGAAATACCAGCAAGTATTTTTTCACCCAATCTTGATGATACTTTGTGCAAATGATCAGTACACAAATCCCACTTGGCTCACCAAATTTTGTTCTTCTAGGTTGAAGCATTCCTCTACAGTAGCAGTTTTTATATTTAGGTTTCCCTCTGTTCTCTCCTATATAGAAAGATAAACTTGGAACTCTAAATCCAACATGGTTTGTAGTAGCTCTTTGAAACTTGACAAAATAAAGGAGTTCTCAGTTTTGTCTCTATGGTTTGTTTCCTCTTCAAGTAGCCCTAGGCACAGACTGTGGAAAAGCACTCTCATTGAGAGGGGTTGCCAAGCTTCTAAGAAATAACGAGTTTCCGAAATACCAGGAAATATTTTTTCACCCAATCTTGATGGTACTTGGAGGTAATGATCAGTACACATTTTCAACTTGGCTCACCAAATTTTGTTCTTCTAGGTTGAAGCGTTCGTCTATAGTAGCAGTTTTTATATTTAGGTTTCCATCGATTCTCTGATATATAGATAGATGAATTTGGAACTCTAAATCCAACATGGTTTGTAGTAGCTCTTTGAAACTTGACAAAATAAAGGAGTTCTCAGTTTTGTCTCTATGGT
Source organism: Callospermophilus lateralis (assembly GCF_048772815.1). Taxonomy (NCBI): domain Eukaryota; kingdom Metazoa; phylum Chordata; class Mammalia; order Rodentia; family Sciuridae; genus Callospermophilus; species Callospermophilus lateralis. The sequence goes on from NW_027514054.1 coordinate 17,540, forward strand.
TTGTTTCCTCTTCAAGTAGCCCTAGGCACACACTGTGGAAAGCACTTTCATTGAGATGGGTTGCCAAGCTTCTAAGAAAAAACGAGTTTCCGAAATACCAGCAAATATTTATTCAGCCAATCTTGATGATACTTGGTGGTAATGATCAGTACACAAATCCCACTTGGCTCACCAAATTTTGTTCTTCTAGTTTGAAGCGTTCGTCTACAGTAGCCGTATTTATATTAAGGTTTCCCTTGATTCTCTTATATATAGATAGATGAATTTGGAACTCTAAATTTAACATGGTTTGTAGTAACTCTTTGAAACTTGACAAAATAAAGGAGTTCTCAGTTTTGTCTCTATGGTTTGTTTCCTCTTCAAGTAGCCCTAGGCACAGACTGTGGAAAGCACTTATATTGAGAGGTGTTGCCAAGCTTCTAAGAAATAACGAGTTTCCGAAATACCAGCAAATATTTTTTCACCCAATCTTGATAATACTTGGTGGTAATGATCAGTACACAAATCCCACTTGGCTGACCAAATTTTGTTCTTCTAGGTTGAGGCGTTCGTCTACAGTAGCAGTTTTTATATTTAGGTTTCCCTCTGTTCTCTCAAATATAAATAGATGAATTTGGAACTCTGAATCCAACAAGGTTTGTAGTAGCTCTTTGAAACTTGACAAAATAAAGGAGTTCTCAGTTTTGTCTCTATGGTTTGATTCGTCTTCAAGTAGCCCTAGGCACAGACTGTGGAAAAGCACTTTCATTGAGAGGGGTTGCCAAGCTTCTAAGAAATTACGAGTTTCCGAAATACCAGCAAATATTTTTTTAACCCAATCTTGATGATACTTGGTGCTAATGATCAGTACACAAATCCCACTTGGCTCACCAAATTTTGTTCTTCTAGGTTGAAGCGTTCGTCTACAGTAGCAGTTTTTATATTTAGGTTTCCCTCTGTTCTCTCCTATATAGAAAGATGAATTTGGAACTCTAAATCCAACATGGTTTGTAGTAGCTCTTTGAAACTTGACAAAATAAAGGAGTTCTCAGTTTTGTCTCTATGGTTTGTTTCCTCTTCAAGTAGCCCTAGGCACAGACTGTGGAAAAGCACTTTCATTGAGAGGGGTTGCCAAGCTTTAAGAAATAACGAGTTTGCGAAATACCAGCAAGTATTTTTTCACCCAATCTTGATGAGACTTGGTGGTAATGATTAGTACACAATTCCCACTTGGCTCACCAAATTTTGTGCTTCTAGGTTGAAGCGTTCGTCTACAGTAGCAGTTTTTATATTTAGGTTTCCCTCTGTTCTCTCCCATATAGATAGATGAATTTGGAACTCTAAATCCAACATGGTTTGTAGTAGCTTTTTGAAACTTGAAAAAATAACGGACTTCTCAGTTTTGTCTCTATGGTTTGTTTCCTCTTCAAGTAGCCCTAGTCACAGACTGTGGAAAAGCACTTTCATTGAGAGGGGTTGCCAAGCTTCTAAGAAAAAACGAGTGTCCGAAATACCAGCAAGTATTTTTTCACCCAATCTTGATGATACTTTGTGCAAATGATCAGTACACAAATCCCACTTGGCTCACCAAATTCTGTTCTTCTAGGTTGAAGCGTTCCTCTACAGTAGCAGTTTTTATATTTAGGTTTCCCTCTGTTCTCTCCTATATAGAAAGATGAACTTGGAACTCTAAATCCAACATGGTTTGTAGTAGCTCTTTGAAACTTGACAAAATAAAGGAGTTCTCAGTTTTGTCTCTATGGTTTGTTTCCTCTTCAAGTAGCCCTAGGGACACACTGTGGAAAGCACTTTCATTGAGATGGGTTGCCAAGCTTCTAAGAAAAAACGAGTTTCCGAAATACCAGCAAATATTTATTCAGCCAAACTTGATGATACTTGGTGGTAATGATTAGTACACAAATCCCACTTGGCTCACCAAATTTTGTTCTTCTAGGTTGAAGCGTTCGTCTACAGTAGCCGTTTTTATATTAAGGTTTCCCTTGATTCTCTTATATATAGATAGATGAATTTGGAACTCTAAATTTAACATGGTTTGTAGTAACTCTTTGAAACTTGACAAAATAAAGGAGTTCTCAGTTTTGTCTCTATGGTTTGTTTCCTCTTCAAGTAGATCTAGTCACAGACTGTGGAAAGCACTTTCATTGAGAGGGGTTGCCAAGCTTCTTAGAAATAACGAGTTTCCGAAATACCAGCAAATATTTTTTCACACAATCTTGTTGATACTTGGTGGTAATGATCAGTACACATATCCCACTTGGCTGAACAAATTTTGTTCTTCTAGGTTGAAGCGTTCGCCTACAGTAGAAGTTTTTATATTTAGGTTTCCCTCTGTTCTCTAATATATAGATAGATGAATTTGGAACTCTAAATCCAACATGGTTTGAAGTAGCTCTTTGAAACTTGACCAAATAAAGGAGTACTCAGTTTTGTCTCTATGGTTTGTTTCCTCTTCATGTAGCCCTAGGCACAGACTGTGGAAAAGCACTTTCATTGAGAGGGGTTGCCAAGAATCTAAGAAATAACGAGTTTCCGAAATACCAGCAAATATTTTTTCACCCAATCTTGATGAGACTTGGTGGTAATGATCAGTACACAACTCCCACTTGGCTCACCAAATTTTGTTCTTCTAGGTTGAAGCGTTCGTCTACAGTAGCATTTTTTATATTTAGGTTTTTCTCTGTTCTCTCCCATATAGATAGATGAATATGGAACTATAAATCCAACATGGTTTGTAGTAGCTCTTTGAAACTTGACAAAATAAAGGAGTTCTCAGTTTTGTCTCTATGGTTTGTTTCCTCTTCAAGTAGCCCTAGGCACAGACTGTGGAAAGCACTTTCATTGAGAGGGGTTGCCAAGCTTCAAAGAAATAACGAGTTTCCGAAATACCAGCAAATATTTTTTCACCCAATCTTGATGATACTTGGAGGTAATGATCAGTACACATTTCCAACTTGGCTCCCCAAATTTTGTTCTTCTAGGTTGAAGCGTTCGTCTATAGTAGCAGTTTTTATATTTAGGTTTCCCTCGATTCTCTGATATATATATAGATGAATTTGGAACTCTAAATCAAACATGGTTTGTAGTAGCTCTTTGAAATTTGACAAAATAAAGGAGTTCTCTGTTTTGTCTCTATGGTTTGTTTCATCTTCAAGTAGCCCTAGGCACACACTGTGGAAAAGCACTTTCATTGAGATGGGTTGCCAAGCTTCTAAGAAAAAACGAGTTTCCGAAATACCAGCAAATATTTATTCAGCCAATCTTGATGATACTTGGTGATAATGATCAGTACACAAATCCCACTTGGCTCACCAAATTTTGTTCTTCTAGGTTGAAGCGTTCGTCTACAGTAGCCGTTTTTATATTAAGGTTTCCCTTGATTCTCTGATATATAGATAGATGAATTTGGAACTCTAAATTTAGCATGGTTTGTAGTAGCTCTTTGAAACTTGACAAAATAAAGGAGTTCTCAGGTTTGTCTCTATGGTTTGTTTTCTCTTCAAGTAGCCCTAGGCACAGACTGAGGAAGCACTTTCATTGAGAGGTGTTGCCAAGCTTCTAAGAAATAACGAGTTTCCGAAATACCAGCAAATATTTTTTCACCCAATCTTGATAATACTTGGTGGTAATGATCAGTACACAAATCCCACTTGGCTGACCAAATTTTGTTCTTCTAGGTTGAGGCGTTCGTCTACAGTAGCAGTTTTTATATTTAGGTTTCCCTCTGTTCTCTCCCATATAAATAGATGAATTTGGAACTCTAAATCCAACAAGGTTTGTAGTAGCTCTTTGAAAGTTGACAAAATAAAGAAGTTCTCAGTTTTGTCTCTATGGTTTGATGCCTCTTCATGTAGCCCTAGGCACAGACTGTGGAAAAGCACTTTCATTGAGAGGGGTTGCCAAGCTTCTAAGAAATTACGAGTTTCCGAAATACCAGCAAATATTTTTTTAACCCAATCTTGATGATACTTGGTGCTAATGATCAGTACACAAATCCCACTTGGCTGACCAAATTTTGTTCTTCCAGTTTGAAGCGTTCGTCTACAGCAGCAGTTTTTATAATTAGGTTTCCCTCTGTTCTCTCCTATATAGAAAGATGAATTTAGAACTCTAAATCCAACATGGTAGGTAGTAGCTCTTTGAAACTTGACAAAATAAAAGAGTTCTCAGTTTTGTCTCTATGGTTTGTTTCCTCTTCAAGTAGCCCTAGGCACAGACTGTGGAAAAGCACTTTCATTGAGAGGGGTTGCCAAGCTTCTAAGAAATAACGAGTTTCCGAAAAACCAGCAAATATTTTTTCACCCAATCTTGATGATACTTGGTGGTAATGATCAGTACACAAATCCCACTTGGCTCACCAAATTTTGTTCTTCTAGGTTGAAGCGTTCGCCTACAGTAGCAGTTTTTATATTTAGGTTTCCCTCTGTTATCTCATATATAGATAGATGAATTTGGAACTCTAAATCCAACATGGTTTGTAGTAGCTCTTTGAGACTTGACAAAATAAAGGAGTTCTCAGTTTTATCTCTATGGTTTGTTTCCTCTTCAAGTAGCCCTAGGCACACACTGTGAAAAAGCACTTTCATTGAGATGGGTTGCCAAGCTTCTAAGAAATAACGAGTTTCCGAAATACCAGCAAATATTTATTCACCCAATCTTGATGATACTTGGTGGTAATGATCAGTACACAAATCCCACTTGGCTCACCAAATTTTGTTCTTCTAGGTTGAAGCGTTCGTCTACAGTAGCAGTTTTTATATTTAGGTTTCCCTCTGTTATCTCATATATAGATAGATGAATTTGGAACTCTAAATCCAACATGGTTTGTAGTAGCTCTTTGAGACTTGACAAAATAAAGGAGTTCTCAGTTTTGTCTCTATGGTTTGTTTCCTCTTCAAGTAGCCCTAGGCACACACTGTGGAAAAGCACTTTCATTGAGATGGGTTGCCAAGCTTCTAAAAAATAACGAGTTTCCGAAATACAAGCAAATATTTATTCTCCCAATCTTGATGATACTTGGTGGTAATGATCAGTACCCAAATCCCACTTGGCTCACCAAATTTTGTTCTTCTAGGTTGAAGCGTTCGTCTACAGTAGCCGTTTTTATATTAAGGTTTCCCTTGATTCTCTGATATATAGATAGATGAATTTGGAACTCTAAATTTAGCATGGTTTGTAGTAGCTCTTTGAAACTTGACAAAATAAAGGAGTTCTCAGGTTTGTCTCTATGGTTTGTTTTCTCTTCAAGTAGCCCTAGGCACAGACTGTGATAGCACTTTCATTGAGAGGTGTTGCCAAGTTTCTAAGAAATAACGAGTTTCCGAAATACCAGCAAATATTTTTTCACCCAATCTTGATAATACTTGGTGGTAATGATCAGTACAAAAATCCCACTTGGCTGACCAAATTTTGTTCTTCTAGGTTGAGGCGTTCGTCTACAGTAGCAGGTTTTATATTTAGGTTTCCCTCTGTTCTCTCCCATATAAATAGATGAATTTGGAACTCTAAATCCAACAAGGTTTGTAGTAGCTCTTTGAAACTTGACAAAATAAAGGAGTTCTCAGTTTTGTCTCTATGGATTGATTCCTCTTCAAGTAGCCCTAGGCACAGACTGTGGAAAAGCACTTTCATTGAGAGGGGTTGCCAAGCTTCTAAGAAATTACGAGTTTCCGAAATACCAGCAAATATTTTTTTAACCCAATCTTGATGATACTTGGTGCTAATGATCAGTACACAAATCCCACTTGGCTCACCAAATTTTGTTCTTCTAGTTTGAAGCGTTCGTCTACAGTAGCAGTTTTTATATTTAGGTTTCCCTCTGTTCTCTCCTATATAGAAAGATGAATTTAGAACTCTAAATCCAACATGGTAGGTATTAGCTCTTTGAAACTTGACAAAATAAAAGAGTTCTCAGTTTTGTCTCTATGGTTTGTTTCCTCTTCAAGTAGCCCTAGGGACACACTGTGGAAAGCACTTTCATTGAGATGGGTTGCCAAGCTTCTAAGAAATAACGAGTTTCCGAAATACCAGCAAATATTTATTCACCCAATCTTGATGATACTTGGTGGTAATGATCAGTACACAAATCCCACTTGGCTCACCAAATTTTGTTCTTCTAGGTTGAAGCGTTCGTCTACAGTAGCAGTTTTTATATTTAGGTTTCCCTCTGTTATCTCATATATAGATAGATGAATTTGGAACTCTAAATCCAACATGGTTTGTAGTAGCTCTTTGAGACTTGACAAAATAAAGGAGTTCTCAGTTTTGTCTCTATGGTTTGTTTCCTCTTCAAGTAGCCCTAGGCACACACTGTGGAAAAGCACTTTCATTGAGATGGGTTGCCAAGCTTCTAAGAAATAACGAGTTTCCGAAATACAAGCAAATATTTATTCACCCTATCTTGATGATACTTGGTGGTAATGATCAGTACACAAATCCCACTTGGCTCACCAAATTTTGTTCTTGTAGGTTGAAGCGTTCGTCACAGTAGCAGTTTTAATATTTAGGTTTCCCTCTGTTCTCTCCTGTATAAATAGATGAATTAGGAACTCTAAATCCAACATGGTTTGTAGTAGCTCTTTGAAACTTGACAAAATAAAGGAGTTCTCAGTTTTGTCTCTATGGTTTGATTCCTCTTCAAGTAGCCCTAGGCACAGGCTGTGGAAAAGCACTTTCATTGAGAGGGGTTGCCAAGCTTCTAAGAAATTACGAGTTTCCGAAATACCAGCAAATATTTTTTTAACCCAATCTTGATGATACTTGGTGCTAATGATCAGTACACAAATCCCACTTGGCTCACCAAATTTTGTTCTTCTAGTTTGAAGCGTTCGTAACAGTAGCAGTTTTTATATTTAGGTTTCCCTCTGTTCTCTCCTATATAGAAAGATGAATTTGGAACTCTAAATCCAACATGGTTTGTAGTAGCTCTTTGAGACTTGACAAAATAAAGGAGTTCTCAGTTTTCTCTCTATGGTTTGTTTCCTCTTCAAGTAGCCCTAGGCACAGACTGTGGAAATGTACTTTCATTGAGATGGGTTTGAGAAGCTTCTAAGAAATAACGAGTTTCCGAAATACAGCAAATATTTTTTCAACCAATCTTGATGATACTTGGTGGTAATGATCAGGACACAAATCCCACTTGGCTCACCAAATTTTGTTCTTCTAGGTTGAAGCGTTCGTCTACAGTAGCAGTTTTTATATTTAGGTTCCCTCTGTTCTCTCCTATATAGATAGTTGATTTTGGAACTCTAAATCCAACATGGTTTGTAGTAGCTCTTTGAAACTTGACAAAATGAAAGAGTTCTCAGTTTTTCTCTATGGTTTGTTTCCTCTTCAAGTAGCCCTAGGGCACAGACTGTAAAAATTACTTTCATTGAGATGAGTTGAGAAGCTTCTAAGAAATAACGAGGTTCCGAAATACCAGCAAATATTTTTTGCCACCCAAATCTTGATGATACTTGGTGGTAATGATCAGCACACAAATCCCACTTGTCTCCCCAAATTTTTGTTCTTCTAGGGTGAAGCGTTCATCTACAGTAGCAGTTTTTATATTTAGGTTTCCCTCTGTTCTCTCCTATATAGATAGATGAATTTGGAACTCTAAATCCAACATGGTTTGTAGTAGCTCTTTGAAACTTGACAAAATAAAGGAGTTCTCAGTTTTGTCTCCATGTTTGTTTCCTCTTCAAGTAGCCCTAGGCACAGTCTGTGGAAAGCTTTCATTGAGAGGGTTGCAAGCTTCTAAGAAATTACGAGTTTACGAAATACCAGCAAATATTTTTTCACCCCAATCTTGATGATACTGGTGGTAATGGATCAGTACACAAATCCCACTTGGCTCACAAATTTTGTTCTTCTAGGTTGAAGCGTTCGTCTACAGTAGCAGTTTTTATATTTAGGTTTCCCTCTGTTCTCTCCTGTATAGATAGATGATTTTGGAACTCTAAATCCAACATGGTTTGTAGTAGCTCTTTGAAACTTGACAAAATGAAGGAGTTTTCAGTTTTCTCTCTATGGTTTGTTCCTCTTCAAGTAGCCCTTGGCAGAAACTGTGGAAATGTACTTTAATTGAGATGGGTTGAGAAGCTTCTAAGAAATAACGAGTTTCCGAAATACCAGCAAATATTTTTTCACCCAATCTTGATGATACTTGGTGGTAATGATCAGGACACACATCCACTTTGGCTCACCAAATTGTGTTTTCTGGGTTGAAGCGTGCCTCTACAGTAGCAGTTTTTATATTTAGGTTTCCCTCTTCTCTCCTATATAAATTGATGAATTTGAAACTCTAATCCAACATGGTTTATAGTAGCTCTTTGAAACTTGACAAAATAAAGGAGTTCTAAGTTTTGTCTCTATGGTTTGTTTCCTCTTCCAGTAGCCCTAGACACAGACTGTGGAATGTACATTCATTGAGATGGGTTGAGAAGCTTCTAAGAAATAACGAGTTTCCGAAATACCAGCAAATATTTTTCACCCAAACTTGATGATACTTGGTGGTAATGATCAGTACACAAATCCCACTTGGCTCACCAAATTTTGTTCTTCTAGTTTGAAGCTTTCATCTACAGTAGCAATTTTTATATTTAGTTTCCCTCTGTTCGCTCTTATATAGATAGATGAATTTGGAACTCTAAATCCAACATGGTTTGTAGTAGCTCTTTGAAACTTGATAAAATAAAAATTCTCAGTTCTGTCTCTATGGTTTGTTTCCGCTTCAAGTAGTCCTAGGCACAGACTGTGGAAAGCACTTTCACTGAGTTGGTTTGCCAGGCTTCTAAGAAATAACGAGTTTCCGAAATACCAGCAAATGTTTTTTCACCCAATCTTGATGATACTTGGTGGTAATGATCAGTACACAAATCCCACTTGGCCCACCAAATTTTGTTCTTCTAGGTTGATGCGTTCGTCTACAGTAGCAGTATTAATAGTTAGGTTTCCCTCTGTTCTCTCATATATAGATACTTGAATTTGGAACTCAAATACAACATGGTTTGTAGTATCTCCTTGAAACTTGAAAAAATAAAGGAGTTCTCAGTTTTGTCTCTATGGTTTGTTTCCTCTTCAAGTAGCCCTATGCACAGACTGTGGAAAAGCACTTTCATTGAGAGGGGTTGCCAAGCTTCTACGAAATTCTGATTTTCCGAAATACCAGCAAAAATTTTTTCACCCAATCTTGATGATTCTTGATGGTAATGATCAGTACAAAAATCCCACTTGGCTCACCAAATTTTGTACTTCTAGGTTGAAGCGTTCGTCTACAGTAGCAGTTTTTATATTTTGTTTCCCTCTGTTCTCTCCTATATAAATAGATGAATTTGGAACTCTAAATCCAACATAGTTTATAGTAGCTCTTTGAAACTTGACAAAATAAAGGAGTTCTCAGTTTTGTCTCTATGGTTTGTTTCCTCTTCCAGTAGCCCTAGGCACAGACTGTGGAAAAGCACTTTCATTGAGAGGGGGTGCCAAGCTTCTAAGAAATAACGAGTTTCTGAAATACCAGCAAATATTTTTTTTCCCAATCTTGATGATACTTGGTGGTAATGATCAGTACACAAATCCCACTTGGCTCACCAAATTTTGTTCTTCTAGGTTGAAGCGTTCGTCTACAGTAGCAGTTTTTATATTTAGGTTTCCCTCTGTTCTCTCCTATATAGATAGTTGATTTTGGAACTCTAAATCCAACATGGTTTGTAGTAGCTCTTTGAAACTTGACAAAATAAAGGAGTTCTCAGTTTTCTCTCTATGGTTTGTTTCCTCTTCAAGTAGCCCTAGGCACAGACTGTGGAAATGTACTTTCATTGAGATGAGTTGAGAAGCTTCTAAGAAATAACGAGTTTCCGAAATACCAGCAAATATTTTTTCACCCAAGCTTGAGGATACTTGGTGGTAATGATCATTACACAAATCCCAATTGGCTCACCAAATTTTGTTCTTCTAGTTTGAGGCTTTCGTCTACAGTAGCAGTTTTTATATTTAGTTTCCCTCTGTTCTCTCCTATATAGATAGATGAATTTGGACCTCTAAATCCAACATGGTTTGTAGTAGCTCTTGAAACTTGATAAAATAAAAAAATTCTCAGTTTTGTCTCTATGGTTTGTTTCCTCTTCAAGTAGTCCTAGGCACTGACTGTGGAAAGCACTTTCACTGAGATGGGTTGCCAAGCTTCTAAGAAATAACGAGTTTCCTAAATAAAAGCAAATATTTTTTCACAGAATCTTGATGATACTTGGTGGTAATGATCAGTACACAAATCCCACTTGGCTCACCAAATTTTGTACTTCTAGGTTGAAGCGTTCGTCTACAGTAGCAGTTTTTATATTTTGTTTCCCTCTGTTCTCTCCTATATAAATAGATGAATTTGGAACTCTAAATCCAACATAGTTTATAGTAGCTCTTTGAAACTTGACAAAATAAAGGAGTTCTCAGTTTTGTCTCTATGGTTTGTTTCCTCTTCCAGTAGCCCTAGGCACAGACTGTGGAAAAGCACTTTCATTGAGATGGGTTGCCAAGCTTCTAAGAATTAACGAGTTTAGGAAATACCAGCAAATATCTTTTACCCATTCTTGATGATACTTTGTGGTAATGATCAGTACACAAATCCCACTTGGCTCACCAAATTTTGTTCTTCTAGGTTGAAGCGTTCGTCTACAGTAGCAGTTTTTATATTTAGGATTCCCTCTGTTCTCTCCTATATAGATAGTTGATTTTGGAACTCTAAATCCAACATGGTTTGTAGTAGCTCTTTGAAACTTGACAAAATGAAGGAGTTCTCAGTTTTGTCTCTATGGTTTGTTTCCTCTTCAAGTAGCCCTAGGCACAGACTGTGGAAATGTACTTTCATTGAGATGGGTTGAGAAGCTTCTAAGAAATAACGAGTTTCCGAAATACCAGCAAATATTTTTTCACCCAAACTTGATGATACTTGGTGGTAATGATCAGTACACAAATCCCACTTGGATCACCAAATTTTGTTCTTCTAGTTTTACGCTTTCGTCTACAGTAGCAGTTTTTATATTTAGTTTCCCTCTGTTCTCTCCTATATAGATAGATGAATTTGGAACTCTAAATCCAACATGGTTTGTAGTAGCTCTTTGAAACTTGATAAACTAAAAAAGTTCTCAGTTTTGTCTCTATGGTTTGTTTCCTCTTCAAGTAGTCCAAGGCACAGACTGTGGAAAGCACTTTCACTGAGATGGGTTGCCAAGCTTCTAAGAAATTACGAGTTTCCGAAATACCAGCAAATATTTTTTCACCCAAACTTGATGATACTTGGTGGTAATGATCAGTACACAAATCCCACTTTGCTCACCAAATTTTGTGCTTCTAGGTTGATCCGTTCGTCTACAGTAGCAGTTTTTATAGTTAGGTTTCCCTCTGTTCTCTCATATATAGATAGATGAATTTGAAACACTAAATCCAACATGGTTTGTAGTAGCTCCTTGAAACTTGAAAAAATAAAGGAGTTCTCAGTTTTGTCTGTATGGTTTGTTTCCTCTTCAAGTAGCCCTAGGCACAGACTGTCTAAAAGCACTTTCATTGAGAGGGGTTGCCAAGCTTCTAAGAAATTACGATTTTCCGAAATACCAGCAAATATTTTTTCACCCAATCTTGATGATACTTGGTGGTAATGATCAGTACACAAATCCCACTTGGCTCACCATATTTTGTACTTCTAGGTTGAAGCGTACGTCTACAGTAGCAGTTTTTATATTTAGGTTTCCCTGTGTTCTCTCCTATATAAATAGATGAATTTGGAACTCTAAATCCAACATGGTTTATAGTAGATCTTTGAAACTTGACAAAATAAAGGACTTCTCAGTTTTGTCTCTATGGTTTGTTTCCTCTTCCAGTAGCCCTAGGCACTGACTGTGGAAAAGCACTTTCATTGAGAGGGGGTGCCAAGCTTCTAAGAAATAACGAGTTTCCGAAATAGCAGCAAATATTTTTTTCCCAATCTTGATGATACTTGGTGGTAATGATCAGTAAATAAATCCCACTTGGCTCACCTAATTTTGTTCTTCTAGGTTGAAGCGTTCGTCTACAGTAGCAGTTTTTATATTTAGGTTTCCCTCTGTTCTCTCCTATATAGATAGTTGATTTTGGAACTCTAAATCCAACATGGTTTGTAGTAGCTCTTTGAAACTTGACAAAATGAAGGAGTTCTCAGTTTTCTCTCTATGGTTTGTTTCCTCTGCAAGTAGCCCTTGGCACAGACTGTGGAAATGTACTTTCATTGAGATGAGTTGAGAAGCTTCTAAGAAATAACGAGTTTCCGAAATACCAGCAAATATTTTTTCACCCAAGCTTGAGGATACTTGGTGGTAATGATCAGTACACAAATCCCAATTGGCTCACCAAATTTTGATCTTCTAGTTTGAGGCTTTCGTCTACAGTAGCAGTTTTTATATTTAGTTTCCCTCTGTTCTCTCCTATATAGATAGATGAATTTGGACCTCTAAATCCAACATGGTTTGTAGTAGCTCTTGAAACTTGATAAAATGAAAAAGTTCTCAGTTTTGTCTCTATGGTTTGTTTCCTCTTCAAGTAGTCCTAGGCACTGACTGTGGAAAGCACTTTCACTGAGATGGGTTGCCAAGCTTCAAAGAAATAACGAGTTTCCGAAATACCAGCAAATATTTTTTCACAGAATCTTGATGATACTTGGTGGTAATGATCAGGGCACAAATCCCACTTGGCTCACCAAATTTTGTTCTTCTAGGTTGAAGCGTTCGTCTACAGTAGCAATTTTTATATTTTGTTTCCCTCCGTTCTCTCCTATATAAATAGATGAATTTGGAACTCTAAATCCAACATGGTTTATAGTAGCTCTTTGAAACTTGACAAAATAAAGGAGTTCTCAGTTTTGTCTCTATGGTTTGTTTCCTCTTCCAGTAGCCCTAGGCACAGACTGTGGAAAAGCACTTTCATTGAGAGGGGTTGCCAAGCTTCTAAGAAATAACGAGTTTCCGAAATACCAGCAAATATCTTTTACCCATTCTTGATGATACTTTGTGGTAATGATCAGTACACAAATCCCACTTGGCTCACCAAATTTTGTTCTTCTAGGTTGAAGCGTTCGTCTACAGTAGCAGTTTTTATATTTAGGATTCCCTCTGTTCTCTCCTATATAGATAGTTGATTTTGGAACTCTAAATCCAACATGGTTTGTAGTAGCTCTTTGAAACTTGACAAAATGAAGGAGTTCTCAGTTTTGTCTCTATGGTTTGTTTCCTCTTCAAGTAGCCCTAGGCACAGACTGTGGAAATGTACTTTCATTGAGATGGGTTGAGAAGCTTCTAAGAAATAACGAGTTTCCGAAATACCAGCAAATATTTTTTCACCCAAACTTGATGATACTTGGTGGTAATGATCAGTACACAAATCCCACTTGGATCACCAAATTTTGTTCTTCTAGTTTTACGCTTTCGTCTACAGTAGCAGTTTTTATATTTAGTTTCCCTCTGTTCTCTCCTATATAGATAGATGAATTTGGAACTCTAAATCCAACATGGTTTGTAGTAGCTCTTTGAAACTTGATAAACTAAAAAAGTTCTCAGTTTTGTCTCTATGGTTTGTTTCCTCTTCAAGTAGTCCAAGGCACAGACTGTGGAAAGCACTTTCACTGAGATGGGTTGCCAAGCTTCTAAGAAATTACGAGTTTCCGAAATACCAGCAAATATTTTTTCACCCAAACTTGATGATACTTGGTGGTAATGATCAGTACACAAATCCCACTTTGCTCACCAAATTTTGTGCTTCTAGGTTGATCCGTTCGTCTACAGTAGCAGTTTTTATAGTTAGGTTTCCCTCTGTTCTCTCATATATAGATAGATGAATTTGAAACACTAAATCCAACATGGTTTGTAGTAGCTCCTTGAAACTTGAAAAAATAAAGGAGTTCTCAGTTTTGTCTGTATGGTTTGTTTCCTCTTCAAGTAGCCCTAGGCACAGACTGTCTAAAAGCACTTTCATTGAGAGGGGTTGCCAAGCTTCTAAGAAATTACGATTTTCCGAAATACCAGCAAATATTTTTTCACCCAATCTTGATGATACTTGGTGGTAATGATCAGTACACAAATCCCACTTGGCTCACCATATTTTGTACTTCTAGGTTGAAGCGTACGTCTACAGTAGCAGTTTTTATATTTAGGTTTCCCTGTGTTCTCTCCTATATAAATAGATGAATTTGGAACTCTAAATCCAACATGGTTTATAGTAGATCTTTGAAACTTGACAAAATAAAGGACTTCTCAGTTTTGTCTCTATGGTTTGTTTCCTCTTCCAGTAGCCCTAGGCACTGACTGTGGAAAAGCACTTTCATTGAGAGGGGTTGCCAATCTTCTAAGAAATTACGAGTTTCCGAAATACCAGCAAATATTTTTTCACCCAATCTTGATGATACTTGGTGGTAATTATCAGTACACAAGTCCCACTTGGCTCACCAAATTTTGTTCTTCTAGGTTGAAGCGTTCGTCTACAGAAGCAGTTTTTATATTTAGGTTTCCCTCTGTTCTCTCCTATATAAATAGATGATTTTGGAACTCTAAATCCAACATGGTTTGTAGTAGCTCTTTGAAACTGGACAAAATGAAGTAGTTCTCAGTTTTGTCTCTATGGTTTGTTTCCTCTTCAAGTAGCCCTAGGCACAGACTGTGGAAATGTACTTTCATTGAGATGGGTTGAGAAGCTTCTAAGAAATAACGAGTTTCCGAAATACCAGCAAATATTTTTTCACCCAGTCTTGATGATACTTGGTGGTAATGATCAGGACACAAATCCCACTTGGCTCACCAAATTTTGTTCTTCTAGGTTGAAGCGTTCGTCTACAGTAGCAATTTTTATATTTTGTTTCCCTCCGTTCTCTCCTATATAAATAGATGAATTTGGAACTCTAAATCCAACATGGTTTATAGTAGCTCTTTGAAACTTGACAAAATAAAGGAGTTCTCAGTTTTGTCTCTATGGTTTGTTTCCTCTTCCAGTAGCCCTTGGCACAGACTGTGGAAAAGCACTTTCTTTGAGAGGGGTTGCCAAGCTTCTAAGAAATAACGAGTTTACGAAATACCAGCAAATATTTTTTACCCACTCTTGATGATACTTGGTGGTAATGATCAGTACACAAATCCCAATTGGCTCACCAAATTTTGTTCTTCTAGGTTGAAGCGTTCGTCTACAGTAGCAGTTTTTATATTTAGGATTCCCTCTGTTCTCTCCTATATAGATAGTTGATTTTGGAACTCTAAATCCAACATGGTTTGTAGTAGCTCTTTGAAACTTGACAAAATGAAGGAGTTCTCAGTTTTGTCTCTATGGTTTGTTTCCTCTTCAAGTAGCCCTAGGCACAGACTGTGGAAATGTACTTTCATTGAGATGGTTTGAGAAGCTTCTAAGAAATAACGAGTTTCCGAAATACCAGCAAATATTTTTTCACCCAAACTTGATCATACTTGGTGGTAATGATCAGTACACAAATCCCACTTGGATCACCAAATTTTGTTCTTCTAGTTTTACTCTTTCGTCTACAGTAGCAGTTTTTATATTTAGTTTCCCTCTGTTCTCTCCTATATAGATAGATGAATTTGGAACTCTAAATCCAACATGGTTTGTAGTAGCTCTTTGAAACTTGATAAACTAAAAAAGTTCTCAGTTTTGTCTCTATGGTTTGTTTCCTCTTCAAGTAGTCCAAGGCACAGACTGTGGAAAGCACTTTCACTGAGATGGGTTGCCAAGCTTCTAAGAAATTACGAGTTTCCGAAATACCAGCAAATATTTTTTCACCCAATCTTGATGATACTTGGTGGTAATGATCAGTACACAAATCCCACTTGGCTCACCAAATTTTGTGCTTCTAGGTTGATCCGTTCGTCTACAGTAGCAGTTTTTATATTTAGGTTTCCCTCTGTTCTCTCCTATATAAATAGATGATTTTGGAACTCTAAATCCAACATGGTTTGTAGTAGCTCTTTGAAACTGGACAAAATGAAGGAGTTCTCAGTTTTGTCTCTATGGTTTGTTTCGTCCTCAAGTAGCCCTAGGCACAGACTGTGGAAATGTACTTTCATTGAGATGGGTTGAGAAGCTTCTAAGAAATAAGGAGTTTCCGAAATACCAGCAAATATTTTTTCACCCAATCTTGAAATACTTGGTGGTAATGATCAGGACACAAATCCCACTTGGCTCACCAAATTTTGTTCTTCTAGGTTGAAGCGTTCGTCTACAGTAGCAATTTTTATATTTTGTTTCAATCCGTTCTCTCCTATATAAATAGATGAATTTGGAACTCTAAATCCAACATGATTTAAAGTAGCTCTTTGAAACTTGACAAAATAAAGGAGTTCTCAGTTTTGTCTCTATGGTTTGTTTCCTCTTCCAGTAGCCCTAGGCACAGACTGTGGAAAAGCACTTTCATTGAGAGGGGTTGCCAAGCTTCTAAGAAATAACGAGTTTCCGAAATACCAGCAAATATTTTTTACCCACTCTTGATGATACTTGGTGGTAATGATCAGTACACAAATACTTGGCTCACCAAATTTTGTTCTTCTAGGTTGAAGCGTTCGTCTACAGTAGCAGTTTTTATATTTAGGATTCCCTCTGTTCTCTCCTATATAGATAGTTGATTTTGGAACTCTAAATCCAACATGGTTTGTAGTAGCTCTTTGAAACTTGACAAAATGAAGGAGTTCTCAGTTTTGTCTCTATGGTTTGTTTCCTCTTCAAGTAGCCCTAGGCACAGACTGTGGAAATGTACTTTCATTGAGATGGGTTGAGAAGCTTCTAAGAAATAACGAGTTTCCGAAATACCAGCAAATATTTTTTCACCCAAACTTGATGATACTTGGTGGTAATGATCAGTACACAAATCCCACTTGGATCACCAAAATTTGTTCTTCTAGTTTTATGCTTTCGTCTACAGTAGCAGTTTTTATATTTAGTTTCCCTCTGTTCTCTCCTATATAGATAGATGAATTTGGAACTCTAAATCCAACATGGTTTGTAGTAGCTCTTTGAAACTGATAAACTAAAAAAGTTCTCAGTTTTGTCTCTATGGTTTGTATCCTCTTCAAGTAGTCCAAGGCACAGACTGTGGAAAGCAATTTCACTGAGATGGGTTGCCAAGCTTCTAAGAAATTACGAGTTTCCGAAATACCAGCAAATATTTTTTCACCCAATCTTGATGATACTTGGTGGTAATGATCAGTACACAAATCCCACTTGGCTCACCAAATTTTGTGCTGCTAGTTTGATCCGTTCGTCTACAGTAGCAGTTTTTATAGTTAGGTTTCCCTCTGTTCTCTCATATATAGATAAATGAATTTGGAACACTAAATCCAACATGGTTTGTAGTAGCTCCTTGAAACTTGAAAAAATAAAGGAGTTCTCAGTTTTGTCTATATGGTTTGTTTCCTCTTCAAGTAGCCCTAGGCACAGACTGTGGAAAAGCACTTTCATTGAGAGGGGTTGCCAAGCTTCTAAGAAATTACGATTTTCCGAAATACCAGCAAATATTTTTTCACCCAATCTTGATGATACTTGGTGGTAATGATCAGTACACAAATTCCACTTGGCTCACCAAATTTTGTACTTCTAGGTTGAAGCATTCGTCTACAGTAGCAGTTTTTATATTTAGGTGTCCCTCTGTTCTCTCCTATATAAATAGATGATTTTGGAACTCTAAATGCAACATGGTTTGTAGTAGCTCTTTGAAACTTGACAAAATGAAGGAGTTCTCAGTTTTGTCTCTATGGTTTGTTTCCTCTTCAAGTAGCCCTAGGCACAGACTGTGGAAATGTACTTTCATTGAGATGGTTTGAGAAGCTTCTAAGAAATAACGAGTTTCCGAAATACCAGCAAATATTTGTTCACCCAATCTTGATGATACTTGGTGGTAATGATCAGGACACAAATCCCACTTGGCTCACCAAATTTTGTTCTTCTAGGTTGAAGCGTTCGTCTACAGTAGCGGTTTTTATATTTTGTTTCCCTCCGTTCTCTCCTATATAAATAGATGAATTTGGAACTCTAAATCCAACATGGTTTATAGTAGCTCTTTGAAACTTGACAAAATAAAGGAGTTCTCAGTTTTGTCTCTATGGTTTGTTTCCTCTTCCAGTAGCCCTAGGCACAGACTGTGGAAAAGCACTTTCATTGAGAGGCGTTGCCAAGCTTCTAAGAAATAAAGAGTTTCTGAAATACCAGCAAATATTTTTTACCCACTCTTGATGATACTTGGTGGTAATGATCAGTACACAAATACCACTTGGCTCACAAAATTTTGTTCTTCTAGGTTGAAGCGTTCGTCTACAGTAGCAGTTTTTATATTTAGTTTTCCCTCTGTTCTCTCCTATATAGATAGATGATTTTGGAACTCTAAATCCAACATGGTTTGTAGTAGCTCTATGAAACTTGACAAAATGAAGGAGTTCTCAGTTTTGTCTCTATGGTTTGTTTCCTCTTCAAGTAGCCCTAGGCACAGACTGTGGAAATGTACTTTCATAGAGATGGGTTGAGAAGCTGCTAAGAAATAACGAGTTTCCGAAATACCAGCAAATATTTTTTCACCCAAACTTGATGATACTTGGTGGTAATGATCAGTACACAAATCCCACTTGGATCACCAAATTTTGTTCTTCTAGTTTTACGCTTTCGTCTACAGTAGCAGTTTTTATAGTTAGGTTTCCCTCTGTTCTCTCATATATAGATAGATGAATTTGGAACTCTAAATCCAACATGGTTTGTAGTAGCTCCTTGAAACTTGAAAAAATAAAGGAGTTCTCAGTTTTTTCTCCATGGTTTGTTTCCTCTTCCAGTAGCCCTAGGCACAGACTGTTTAAAAGCACTTCCATTGAGAGGGGTTGCCAAGCTTCTAAGAAATAACGAGTTTCCGAAATACCAGCAAATATTTTTTACCCAAACTTGATGATGCTTGGTGGTAATGATCAGTACACAAATCCCACTTGGGTCACCAAATTTTGTGCTTTCAGGTTGATCCGTTCGTCTACAGTAGCAGTTTTTATAGTTAGGTTTCCCTCTGTTCTCTCATATATAGATAGATGAATTTGGAAAACTAAATCCAACATGGTTTGTAGTAACTCTTTGAAACTTGATAAAATAGAAAAGTTCTCAGTTTTGTCTCTATGGTTTGTTTCCTCTTCAAGTACTCCTAGGCACAGACTGTGGAAAGCACTTTCACTGAGATGGGTTGCCAAGCTTCTGAGAAATAACGAGTTCCCAAAATACCAGCAAAATTTTTTCACCCAATCTTGATGATACTTGGTGGTAATGATCAGCACACAAATCCCACTTGGCTCACCAAATTTTGTTCTTCTAGGTTGAAGCGTTCGTCTACAGTAGCAGTTTTTATATTTAGGTTTCCCTTTGTTCTCTCCTATATAGATAGATGAATTTGGAACTCTAAATCCAACATGATTTGTAGTAGCTCTTTGAAACTTGATAAAATAAAAATTCTCAATTTTGTCTCTATGGTTTGTTTCCTCTTCAAGTAGTCCTAGGCACAGACTGTGGAAAGCACTTTCACTGAGTTGGTTTGCCAAGCTTCTAAGAAATAACGAGTTTCCGAAATACCAGCAAATATTTTTTCACCCAATCTTGATGATACTTTTTGCTAATGATATGTACACAAATCCCACTTGGCTC
This sequence comes from Callospermophilus lateralis, assembly GCF_048772815.1. Classification (NCBI taxonomy): domain Eukaryota; kingdom Metazoa; phylum Chordata; class Mammalia; order Rodentia; family Sciuridae; genus Callospermophilus; species Callospermophilus lateralis. Next base: position 37,193 of record NW_027514054.1, read on the forward strand.
ACCAAATTTTGTTCTTCTAGGTTGAAGCGTTCGTCTACAGAAGCAGTTTTTATATTTAGGTTTCCCTCTGTTCTCTCCTATATAGATAGATGATTTTGGAACTCTAAATCCAACATCGTTTGTAGTAGCTCTTTGAAACTTGACAAAATGAAGGAGTTCTCAGTTTTCTCTCTATGGTTTGTTTCCTCTTCAAGTAGCCCTAGGCACAGACTGTGGAAATGTACTTTCATTGAGATGGGTTGAGAAGCTTCTAAGAAATAACGAGTTCCCGAAATACCAGCAAATATTTTTTCACCCAAACTTGATGATACTTGGTGGTAATGATCAGTACACAAATCCCACTTGGCTCACCAAATTTTGTACTTCTAGTTTGAAGCTTTCGTCTACAGTAGCAGTTTTTATATTTAGGTTTCCCTCTGTTCTCTCCTATATAGATAGATGAATTTGGAACTCTAAATCCAACATGGTTTGTAGTAGCTCTTTGAAACTCGATAAAATAAAGGAGTTCTCAGTTTTGTCTCTATGGTTTGTTTCCTCTTCAAGTAGCCGTAGGCACAGACTGTGGAAAAGCACTTTCATTGAGAGGGGTTGCCAAGCTTCTAAGAAATTACGAGTTTCCGAAATACCAGCAAATATTTTTTCACCCAATCTTGATGATACTTGGTGGTAATGATCAGTACACAAATCCCACTTGGCTCACCAAATTTTGTGCTTCTAAGTTGATCCGTTCGTCTACAGTAGCAGTTTTTATAGTTAGGTTTCCCTCTGTTCTCTCATATATAGATAGATGAATTTGGAACACTAAATCCAACATGGTTTGTAGTAGCTCCTTGAAACTTGAAAAAATAAAGGAGTTCTCAGTTTTGTTTCTATGGTTTGTTTCCTCTTCAAGTAGCCCTAGGCACAGACTGTCTAAAAGCACTTTCATTGAGAGGGGTTGCCAAGCTTCTAAGAAATTACGATTTTCCGAAATACCAGCAAATATTTTTTCACCCAATCTTGATGATACTTGGTGGTAATGATCAGTACACAAATCCCACTTGGCTCACCAAATTTTGTACTTCTAGTTTGAAGCGTACGTCTACAGTAGCAGTTTTTATATTTAGGTTTCCCTCTGTTCTCTCCTATATAAATAGATGAATTTGGAACTCTAAATCCAACATGGTTTATAGTAGCTCTTTGAAACTTGACAAAATAAAGGACTTCTCAGTTTTGTCTCTATGGTTTGTTTCCTCTTCCAGTAGCCCTAGGCACTGACTGTGGAAAAGCACTTTCATTGAGAGGTGTTGCCAATCTTCTAAGAAATTACGAGTTTCCGAAATACCAGCAAATATTTTTTACCCACTCTTGATGATACTTGGTGGTAATGATCAGTACACAAATCCCACTTGGCTCACCAAATTTTGTTCTTCTAAGTTGAAGCGTTCGTCTACAGTAGCAGTTTTTATATTTAGGATTCCCTCTGTTCTCTCCTATATAGATAGTTGATTTTGGAACTCTGAATCCAACATGGTTTGTAGTAGCTCTTTGAAACTTGACAAAATGAAGGAGTTCTCAGTTTTGTCTCTATGGTTTGTTTCCTCCTCAAGTAGCCCTAGGCACAGACTGTGGAAATGTACTTTCATTGAGATGGGTTGAGAAGCTTCTAAGAAATAACGAGTTTCCGAAATACCAGCAAATATTTTTTCACCCAAACTTGATGATACTTGGTGGTAATGATCAGTACACAAATCCCAATTGGATCACCAAATTTTGTTCTTCTAGTTTTACGCTTTCGTCTACAGTAGCAGTTTTTATATTTAGTTTCCCTCTGTTCTCTCCTATATAGATAGATGAATTTGGAACTCTAAATCCCACATGGTTTGTAGTAGCTCTTTGAAACTTGATAAACTAAAAAAGTTCTCAGTTTTGTCTCTATGGTTTGTTTTCTCTTCAAGTAGTCTAAGGCACAGACTGTGGAAAGCACTTTCACTGAGATGGGTTGCCAAGCTTCTAAGAAATTACGAGTTTCCGAAATACCAGCAAATATTTTTTCACCCAATCTTGATGATACATGGTGGTAATGATCAGTACACAAATCCCACTTGGCTCACCAAATTTTGTGCTTCTAGGTTGATCCGTTCGTCCACAGTAGCAGTTTTTATAGTTAGGTTTCCCTCTGTTCTCTCATATATAGATAGATGAATTTGGAACACTAAATCCAACATGGTTTCTAGTAGCTCCTTGAAACTTGAAAAAATAAAGGAGTTCTCAGTTTTGTCTCTATGGTTTGTTTCCTCTTCAAGTAGCCCAAGGCACAGACTGTGGAAAAGCACTTTCATTGAGAGGGGTTGCCAAGCTTCTAAGAAATTACGATTTTCCGAAATACTAGCAAATATTTTTTCACCCAATCTTGATGATACTTGGTGGTAATGATCAGTACACAAATCCCACTTGGCTCACCAATTTTTGTTCTTCTAGTTTGAAGCGTTCGTCTACAGTAGCAGTTTTTATATTTAGGTTTCCCTCTGTTCTCTCCTATATAGATAGTTGAATTTGGAACTCTAAATCCAACATGGTTTGTAGTAGCTCTTTGAAACTTGATAAAATAAATGAGTTCTCAGTTTTGTCTCTATGGTTTGTTTCCTCTTCAAGTAGCCCTAGGCACAGACTGTGGAAAAGCTCTTTCATTGAGATGGGTTGAGAAGCTTCTAAGAAATAACGAGTTTCCTAAATACCAGCAAATATTTTTTCACCCAAACTTGATGATACTTGGTGGTAATGATCAGTACAAAAATCCCACTTGGCTCACCAAATTTTGTTCTTCTAGTTTGAAGCTTTCGTCTACAGTAGCAGTTTTTATATTTAGGTTTCCCTCTGTTCTCTCCTATATAGATAGATGAATTTGGAACTCTAAATCCAACATGGTTTGTAGTAGCTCTTTGAAACTTGATAAAATAAAAAAGATCTCAGTTTTGTCTCTATGGTTTGTTTCCTCTTCAAGTAGTCCTAGGCACAGACTGTGAAAAGCACTTTCACTGAGATTTGTTGCCAAGCTTCTTAGAAATAACGAGTTTCCAAAATACCAGCAAATATTTTTTCAACCAATCTTGATGATACTTGGTGGTAATGATCAGTACGCAAATCCCACTTGGCTCACCAAATTTTGTTCTTCTAGGTTGATGCGTTCGTCTACAGTAGCAGTTTTTATAGTTAGGTTTCCCTCTGTTCTCTATTATATAGATAGATGAATTTGGAACTCTAAATCCAACATGGTTTGTAGTAGCTCTTTGAAACGTGATAAAATAAAGGAGTTCTCAGTTTTGTCTCTATAGTTTGTTTCCTCTTCAAGTAGCCCTAGGCACAGACTGTGGAAAAGCACTATCATTGAGAGGGGTTGCCAAGCTTCTAAGAAATTACGAGTTTCCGAAATACCAGCAAATATTTTTTCACCCAATCTTGATGATACTTGGTGGTAATGATCAGTACACAAATCCCACTTGGCTCACCAAATTTTGTTCTTCTAGTTTGAAGCTTTCGTCTACAGTAGCAGTTTTTATATTTAGGTTTCCCTCTGTTCTCTCCTATATAGATAGATGAATTTGGAACTGTAAATCCAACATGGTTTGTAATACCTCTTTGAAACTTGATAAAATAAAAACGTTTTCAGTTTTGTCTCTATGGTTTGTTTCCTCTTAAAGTAGTCCTAGGCACAGACTGTGAAAAGCACTTTCACTGAGATTTGTTGCCAAGCTTCTAAGAAATAACGAGTTTCCAAAATACCAGCAAATATTTTTTCACCCAATCTTGATTATACTTGGAGGTAATGATCAGTACACAAATCCCACTTGGCTCACCAAATTTTGTTCTTCTAGGTTGATGCGTTCGTCTACAGTAGCAGTTTTTATAGTTAGGTTTCCCTCTGTTCTCTCATATATAGATAGAAGAATTTGGAACTCTAAATCCAACATGGTTTGTAGTAGCTCTTTGAAACTTGACAAAATAAAGGAGTTCTCAGTTTTGTCTCTATGGTTTGTTTCCTCTTCAAGTAGCCCAAGGCACAGACTGTGGAAAAGCACTTTCATTGAGAGGGGTTGCCAAGCTTCTTAGAAATTACGATTTTCCGAAATACCAGCAAATATTTTTCACCCAATCTTGATGATACTTGGTGGTAATGATCAGTACACAAATCCCACTTGGCTCACCAAATTTTGTTCTTCTAGGTTGAAGCGTTCGTCTACAGTAGCAGTTTTTATATTTAGGTTTCCCTCTGTTCTCTCCTATATAGATAGATGATTTTGGAACTCTAAATCCAACATGGTTTGTAGTAGCTCTTTGAAACTTGACAAAATGAAGGAGTTCTCAGTTTTGTCTCTATGGTTTGTTTCCTCTTCAAGTAGCCCTAGGCACAGACTGTGGAAATGTACTTTCATTGAGATGGGATGAGAGGCTTCTAAGAAATAACGAGTTTCCGAAATACCAGCAAATATTTTTTCACCCAAACTTGATGATACTTGGTGGTAATGATCAGTACACAAATCCCACTTGGCTCACCAAATTTTGTTCTTCTAGTCTGAAGCGTTCGTCTACAGTAGCAGTTTTTATATTTAGGTTTCCCTCTGTTCTCTCCTATATAGATGAAGAATTTTAACTCTAAATCCAACATGGTTTGTAGTAGCTCTTTGAAACTTGATAAAATAAAAAAGTTCTCAGTTTTGTCTCTATGGTTTGTTTCCTCTTCAAGTAGTCCTAGGCACAGACTGTGGAAAGCACTTTCACTGAGATGGGTTGCCAAGCTTCTAAGAAATAACGAGATTCCAAAATACCAGCAAATAGTTTTTCACCCAATCTTGATGATACTTGGTGGTAATGATCAGTACACAAATCCCACTTGGCTCACCAAATTTTGTTCTTCTAGGTTGATGCGTTCGTCTACAGTAGCAGTTTTTATGTTTAGGTTTCCCTCTGTTCTCTCATATAAAGATAGATGAATTTGGAACTCTAAATCCAACATGGTTTGTAGTAGCTCCTTGAAAGTTTATAAAATAAAGGAGTTCTCAGTTTTGTCTCTATGGTTTGTTTCCTCTTCAAGTAGCCCTAGGCACACACTTTGGAAAAGCACTTTCATTGAGAGGGGTTGCCAAGCTTCTTAGAAATTACGAGTTTCCGAAATACCAGCAAATATTTTTTCACCCAAACTTGATGATACTTGGTGGTAATGATCAGTACACAAATCCCACTTGGCTCACCAAATTTTGTTCTTCTAGGTTGAAGCGTTCGTCTACAGTAGCAGTTTTTATATTTAGGTTTCGCTCTGTTCTCTCATATATAGATAGATGAATTTGGAACTCTAAATCCAACATGGTTTGTAGTAGCTCTTTGAAACTTGAAAAAATAAAGGAGTTCTCATTTTTTTCTTTATGGTTTGTTTCCTCTTCCAGTAGCCCTAGGCACAGACTGTGAAAAGCACTTTCATTGAGATGGGTTGCCAAGCTTCTAAGAAATAAGGAGTTTCCGAAATACCAGCAAATATTTTTTCACCCAAACTTGATGATACTTGGTGGTATGATCAGTACACAAATCCCACTTGGCTCACCAAATTTTGTTCTTCTAGTTTGAAGCGTTCGTCTACAGTAGCAGTTTTTATATTTAGGTTTCCCTCTGTTCTCTCCTATATAGATGAAGAATTTTAACTCTAAATCCAACATGTTTTGTAGTAGATCTTTGAAACTTGATAAAATAAAAAAGTTCTCAGTTTTGTCTCTATGGTTTGTTTCCTCTTCAAGTAGTCCTAGGCACAGACTGTGGACAGCACTTTCACTGAGATGGGATGCCAAGCTTCTAAGAAATAACGAGATTCCAAAATACCAGCAAATATTTTTTCACCCAAACTTGATGATACTTGGTGGTAATGATCAGTACACAAATCCCACTTGGCTCACCAAATTTTGTTCTTCTGGGTTGATGTGTTCGTCTACAGTAGCAGTTTTTATGTTTAGGTTTCCCTCTGTTCTCTCATATATAGATAGATGAATTTGGAACTCTAAATCCAACATGGTTTGTAGTAGCTCCTTGAAAGTTTATAAAATAAAGGAGTTCTCAGTTTTGTCTCTATGGTTTGTTTCCTCTTCCAGTAGCCCTAGGCACAGACTGTGAAAAGCACTTTCATTGAGATGGGTTGCCAAGCTTCTAAGAAATAACGAGTATCCAAAAAACCAGCAAATATATTTTCACCCAATCTTGATGATACTTGGTGGTAATGATCAGTACACAAATCCCACTTGGCCTACCAAATTTTGTTCTTCTAGGTTGAAGCATTCGTCTACAGTAGCAGTTTTTATATTTAGGTTTCCCTGTGTTCTCTCCTATATAGATTGATGAATTTGGAACTCTAAATCCAACATGGTGTGTAGTAGCTCTTTGAAACTTGACAAAATAAAGGAGTTCCAGTTTTGTCTCTATGGTTTGTTTCCTCTTCAATAGCCCTAGGCACAGACTGTGGAAAAGTACTTTCATTGAGATGGGTTGAGAAGCTTCTAAGAAATAACGAGTTTCCGAAATACCAGCAAATATTTTTCACCCAAACTTGATGATATTTGGTGGTAATGATCAGTACACAAATCCCACTTGGTTCACCAAATTTTGTTCTTCTAGTTTGAAGCTTTCGTCTACAGTAGCAGTTTTTATATTTAGGTTTCCCTCTGTTCTCTCCTATATAGATAGATAAATTTGGAACTCTAAATCCAACATGGTTTGTAGTAGCTCTTTGAAACATGATAAAATAAGAAAGTTCTCGGTTTTGTCTCTATGGTTTGTTTCCTCTTCAAGTAGTCCTAGGCACAGACTGTGGAAAGCACTTTCACTGAGATGGGTTGCCAAGCTTCTAAGAAATAACGAGATTCCAAAATACCAGCAAATATTTTTTCACCCAATCTTGATGATACTTGGTGGTAATGATCAGTACACAAATCCCACTTGGCTCACCAAATTTTGTTCTTCTAGGTTGATGCGTTCGTCTCCAGTAGCAGTTTTTATGTTTAGGTTTCCCTCTGTTCTCTGCTATATAGATAGATGAATTTGGAACTCTAAATCCAACATGGTTTGTAGTAGCTCTTGAAACTTGACAAAATAAAGGAATTCTCAGTTTTGTCTCTATGGTTTGTTTCCTCTTCAAGTAGCCCTAGGCACAGACTGTGGAAAGCACTTTCATTGAGATGGGTTTCCAAGCTTCTAAGAAATAACGAGATTCCAAAATACCAGCAAATATTTTTTCACCCAATCTTGATGATACTTGGTGGTAATGATCAGTACACAAATCCCACTTGGCTCACCAAATTTTGTTCTTCTAGTTTGAAGCGTTCGTCTACAGTAGCAGTTTTTATATTTAGGTTTCCCTCTGTTCTCTCCTATATAGATGAAGAATTTTAACTCTAAATCCAACATGGTTTGTAGTAGCTCTTTGAAACTTGATAAAATAAAAAAGTTCTCAGTTTTGTCTCTATGGTTTGTTTCCTCTTCCAGTAGCCCTAGGCACAGACTGTGGAAAGCACTTTCATTGAGATGGGTTTCCAAGCTTCTAAGAAATAACGAGTTTCCGAAATACCAGCAAATATTTTTTCACCCAATCTTGAAGATACTTGGTGGTAATGATCAGTACACAAATCACACTTGGCTCACGAAATTTTGTTCTTCTAGGTTGATGCATTCGTCTACAGTAGCAGTTTGTATAGTTAGGTTTCACCCTGTTCTCTCATATATAGATAGATGAATTTGGAACTCTAAATCCAACATGGTTTGTAGTAGCTCTTTGAAACTTGAAAAAATAAAGGAGTTCTCATTTTTTTCTTTATGGTTTGTTTCCTCTTCCAGTAGCCCTAGGCACAGACTGTGAAAAGCACTTTCATTGAGATGGGTTGCCAAGCTTCTAAGAAATAACGAGTTTCCAAAAAACCAGCAAATATATTTTCACCCAATCTTGATGATACTTGTTGCTAATGATCAGTACACAAATCCCACTTGGCTCACCAAATTTTGTTCTTCTAGGTTGAAGCATTCGTCTACAGTAGCAGTTTTTATATTTAGGTTTCCCTGTGTTCTCTCCTATATAGATTGATGAATTTGGAACTCTAAATCCAACATGGTGTGTAGTAGCTCTTTGAAACTTGACAAAATAAAGGAGTTCCAGTTTTGTCTCTATGGTTTGTTTCCTCTTCAATAGCCCTAGGCACAGACTGTGGAAAAGTACTTTCATTGAGATGGGTTGAGAAGCTTCTAAGAAATAGCGAGTTCCCGAAATACCAGCAAATATTTTTCACCCAAACTTGATGATATTTGGTGGTAATGATCAGTACACAAATCCCACTTGGTTCACCAAATTTTGTTCTTCTAGTTTGAAGCTTTCGTCTACAGTAGCAGTTTTTATATTTAGGTTTCCCTCTGTTCTCTCCTATATAGATAGATAAATTTGGAACTCTAAATCCAACATGGTTTGTAGTAGCTCTTTGAAACATGATAAAATAAAAAAGTTCTCGGTTTTGTCTCTATGGTTTGTTTCCTCTTCAAGTAGTCCTAGGCACAGACTGTGGAAAGCACTTTCACTGAGATGGGTTGCCAAGCTTCTAAGAAATAACGAGATTCCAAAATACCAGCAAATATTTTTTCACCCAATCTTGATGATACTTGGTGGTAATGATCAGTACACAAATCCCACTTGGCTCACCAAATTTTGTTCTTCTAGGTTGATGCGTTCGTCTCCAGTAGCAGTTTTTATGTTTAGGTTTCCCTCTGTTCTCTCATATATAGATAGATGAATTTGGAACTCTAAATCCAACATGGTTTGTAGTAGCTCCTTGAACCTTGATAAAATAAAGGAGTTCTCAGTTTTGTCTCTATGGTTTGTTTCCTCTTCAAGTACCCCTAGGCACAGACTGTGGAAAAGCACTTTCATTTAGAGGGGTTGCCAAGCTTCTTAGAAATTACGAGTTTCCGAAATACCAGCAAATATTTTTTCACCCAATCTTGATGATACTTGGTGGTAATGATCAGTACACAAATCCCACTTGGCTCACCAAATTTTGTTCTTCTAGGTTGGTGCGTTCGTCTACAGTAGCAGTTTTTATGTTTAGGTTTCCCTCTGTTCTCTCATATATAGATAGATGAATTTGGAACTCTAAATCCAACATGGTTTGTAGTAGCTCCTTGAAAGTTTATAAAATAAAGGAGTTCTCAGTTTTGTCTCTATGGTTTGTTTCCTCTTCCAGTAGCCCTAGGCACAGACTGTGGAAAAGCAGTTTCATTGAGAGGGGTTGCCAAGCTTCTAAGAAATAACGATTTTCCGAAATACCAGCAAAGATTTTTTAGCCAATCTTGATGATACTTGTTGCTAATGATCAGTACACAAATCCCACTTGGCTCACCAAATTTTGTTCTTCTAGGTTGAAGCGTTCGTCTACAGTAGCAATTTTTATATTTAGGTTTCCCTCTGTTCTCTGCTATATAGATAGATGAATTTGGAACTCTAAATCCAACATGGTTTGTAGTAGCTCTTGAAACTTGACAAAATAAAGGAATTCTCAGTTTTGTCTCTATGGTTTGTTTCCTCTTCAAGTAGCCCTAGGCACAGACTGTGGAAAGCACTTTCATTGAGATGGGTTTCCAAGCTTCTAAGAAATAACGAGTTTCGAAATACCAGCAAATATTTTTTCACCCAATCTTGATGATACTTGGTGGTAATGATCAGTACACAAATCACACTTGGCTCACGAAATTTTGTTCTTCTAGGTTGATGCATTCGTCTACAGTAGCAGTTTGTATAGTTAGGTTTCACCCTGTTCTCTCATATATAGATAGATGAATTTGGAACTCTAAATCCAACATGGTTTGTAGTAGCTCTTTGAAACTTGAAAAAATAAAGGAGTTCTCATTTTTTTCTTTATGGTTTGTTTCCTCTTCCAGTAGCCCTAGGCACAGACTGTGAAAAGCACTTTCATTGAGATGGGTTGCCAAGCTTCTAAGAAATAACGAGTTTCCAAAAAACCAGCAAATATATTTTCACCCAATCTTGATGATACTTGTTGCTAATGATCAGTACACAAATCCCACTTGGCTCACCAAATTTTGTTCTTCTAGGTTGAAGCATTCGTCTACAGTAGCAGTTTTTATATTTAGGTTTCCCTGTGTTCTCTCCTATATAGATTGATGAATTTGGAACTCTAAATCCAACATGGTGTGTAGTAGCTCTTTGAAACTTGACAAAATAAAGGAGTTCCAGTTTTGTCTCTATGGTTTGTTTCCTCTTCAATAGCCCTAGGCACAGACTGTGGAAAAGTACTTTCATTGAGATGGGTTGAGAAGCTTCTAAGAAATAGCGAGTTCCCGAAATACCAGCAAATATTTTTCACCCAAACTTGATGATATTTGGTGGTAATGATCAGTACACAAATCCCACTTGGTTCACCAAATTTTGTTCTTCTAGTTTGAAGCTTTCGTCTACAGTAGCAGTTTTTATATTTAGGTTTCCCTCTGTTCTCTCCTATATAGATAGATAAATTTGGAACTCTAAATCCAACATGGTTTGTAGTAGCTCTTTGAAACATGATAAAATAAAAAAGTTCTCGGTTTTGTCTCTATGGTTTGTTTCCTCTTCAAGTAGTCCTAGGCACAGACTGTGGAAAGCACTTTCACTGAGATGGGTTGCCAAGCTTCTAAGAAATAACGAGATTCCAAAATACCAGCAAATATTTTTTCACCCAATCTTGATGATACTTGGTGGTAATGATCAGTACACAAATCCCACTTGGCTCACCAAATTTTGTTCTTCTAGGTTGATGCGTTCGTCTCCAGTAGCAGTTTTTATGTTTAGGTTTCCCTCTGTTCTCTCATATATAGATAGATGAATTTGGAACTCTAAATCCAACATGGTTTGTAGTAGCTCCTTGAACCTTGATAAAATAAAGGAGTTCTCAGTTTTGTCTCTATGGTTTGTTTCCTCTTCAAGTACCCCTAGGCACAGACTGTGGAAAAGCACTTTCATTTAGAGGGGTTGCCAAGCTTCTTAGAAATTACGAGTTTCCGAAATACCAGCAAATATTTTTTCACCCAATCTTGATGATACTTGGTGGTAATGATCAGTACACAAATCCCACTTGGCTCACCAAATTTTGTTCTTCTAGGTTGGTGCGTTCGTCTACAGTAGCAGTTTTTATGTTTAGGTTTCCCTCTGTTCTCTCATATATAGATAGATGAATTTGGAACTCTAAATCCAACATGGTTTGTAGTAGCTCCTTGAAAGTTTATAAAATAAAGGAGTTCTCAGTTTTGTCTCTATGGTTTGTTTCCTCTTCCAGTAGCCCTAGGCACAGACTGTGGAAAAGCAGTTTCATTGAGAGGGGTTGCCAAGCTTCTAAGAAATAACGATTTTCCGAAATACCAGCAAAGATTTTTTAGCCAATCTTGATGATACTTGTTGCTAATGATCAGTACACAAATCCCACTTGGCTCACCAAATTTTGTTCTTCTAGGTTGAAGCGTTCGTCTACAGTAGCAATTTTTATATTTAGGTTTCCCTCTGTTCTCTGCTATATAGATAGATGAATTTGGAACTCTAAATCCAACATGGTTTGTAGTAGCTCTTGAAACTTGACAAAATAAAGGAATTCTCAGTTTTGTCTCTATGGTTTGTTTCCTCTTCAAGTAGCCCTAGGCACAGACTGTGGAAAGCACTTTCATTGAGATGGGTTTCCAAGCTTCTAAGAAATAACGAGTTTCCCAAATACCAGCAAATATTTTTTCACCCAATCTTGATGATACTTGGTGGTAATGATCAGTACACAAATCACACTTGGCTCACGAAATTTTGTTCTTCTAGGTTGATGCATTCGTCTACAGTAGCAGTTTGTATAGTTAGGTTTCACCCTGTTCTCTCATATATAGATAGATGAATTTGGAACTCTAAATCCAACAAGGTTTGTAGTAGCTCTTTGAAACTTGAAAAAATAAAGGAGTTCTCATTTTTTTCTTTATGGTTTGTTTCCTCTTCCAGTAGCCCTAGGCACAGACTGTGAAAAGCACTTTCATTGAGATGGGTTGCCAAGCTTCTAAGAAATAACGAGTTTCCAAAAAACCAGCAAATATATTTTCACCCAATCTTGATGATACTTGGTGGTAATGATCAGTACACAAATCCCACTTGGCTCACCAAATTTTGTTCTTCTAGGTTGAAGCATTCGTCTACAGTAGCAGTTTTTATATTTAGGTTTCCCTGTGTTCTCTCCTATATAGATTGATGAATTTGGAACTCTAAATCCAACATGGTGTGTAGTAGCTCTTTGAAACTTGACAAAATAAAGGAGTTCCAGTTTTGTCTCTATGGTTTGTTTCCTCTTCAATAGCCCTAGGCACAGACTGTGGAAAAGTACTTTCATTGCGATGGGTTGAGAAGCTTCTAAGAAATAACGAGTTTCCGAAATACCAGCAAATATTTTTCACCCAAACTTGATGATATTTGGTGGTAATGATCAGTACACAAATCCCACTTTGTTCACCAAATTTTGTTCTTTTAGTTTGAAGCTTTCGTCTACAGTAGCAGTTTTTATATTTAGGTTTCCCTCTGTTCTCTCCTATATAGATAGATAAATTTGGAACTCTAAATCCAACATGGTTTGTAGTAGCTCTTTGAAACATGATAAAATAAAAAAGTTCTCGGTTTTGTCTCTATGGTTTGTTTCCTCTTCAAGTAGTCCTAGGCACAGACTGTGGAAAGCACTTTCACTGAGATGGGTTGCCAAGCTTCTAAGAAATAACGAGATTACAAAAATACCAGCAAATATTTTTTCACCCAATCTTGATGATACTTGGTGGTAATGATCAGTACACAAATCCCACTTGGCTCACCAAATTTTGTTCTTCTAGGTTGATGCGTTCGTCTCCAGTAGCAGTTTTTATGTTTAGGTTTCCCTCTGTTCTCTCATATATAGATAGATGAATTTGGAACTCTAAATCCAACATGGTTTGTAGTAGCTCCTTGAACCTTGATAAAATAAAGGAGTTCTCAGTTTTGTCTCTATGGTTTGTTTCCTCTTCAAGTACCCCTAGGCACAGACTGTGGAAAAGCACTTTCATTTAGAGGGGTTGCCAAGCTTCTTAGAAATTACGAGTTTCCGAAATACCAGCAAATATTTTTCTGAAAATCTTGATGATACTTGGTGGTAATGATCAGTACACAAATTCCACTTGGCTCACCAAATTTTGTTCTTCTAGGTTGATGCGTTCGTCTCCAGTAGCAGTTTTTATGTTTAGGTTTCCCTCTGTTCTCTCCTATATAGATAGATGATTTTGGAACTCTAAATCCAACATGGTTTGTAGTAGCTCTTTAAAACTTGACAAAATGAAGGAGTTCTCAGTTTTGTCTCTATGGTTTGTTTCCTCTTCAAGGAGCCCTAGGCACAGACTGTGGAAATGTACTTTCATTGAGATGGGATGAGAGGCTTCTAAAAATAACGAGATTCCGAAATACCAGCAAATATTTTTTCACCCAAACTTGATGATACTTGGTGGTAATGATCAGTACACAAATCCCACTTGGCTCACCAAATTTTGTTCTTCTAGTTTGAAGCGTTCGTCTACAGTAGCAGTTTTTATATTTAGGTTTCCCTCTGTTCTCTCCTATATAGATGAAGAATTTTAACTCTAAATCCAACATGGTTTGTAGTAGCTCTTTGAAACTTGATAAAATAAAAAAGTTCTCAGTTTTGTCTCTATGGTTTGTTTCCTCTTCAAGTAGTCCTAGGCACAGACTGTGGAAAGCACTTTCACTGAGATGGGTTGCCAAGATTCTAAGAAATAACGAGATTCCAAAATACCAGCAAATAGTTTTTCACCCAATCTTGATGATACTTGGTGGTAATGATCAGTACACAAATCCCACTTGGCTCACCAAATTTTGTTCTTCTAGGTTGATGCGTTCGTCTACAGTAGCAGTTTTTATGTTTAGGTTTCCCTCTGTTCTCTCATATATAGATAGATGAATTTGGAACTCTAAATCCAACATGGTTTGTAGTAGCTCCTTGAAAGTTTATAAAATAAAGGAGTTCTCAGTTTTGTCTCTATGGTTTGTTTCCTCTTCAAGTAGCCCTAGGCACACACTGTGGAAAAGCACTTTCATTGAGAGGGGTTGCCAAGCTTCTAAGAAATTACGAGTTTCCGAAATACCAGCAAATATTTTTTCACCCAAACTTGATGATACTTGGTGGTAATGATCAGTACACAAATCCCACTTGGCTCACCAAATTTTGTTCTTCTAGGTTGAAGCGTTCGTCTACAGTAGCAGTTTTTATATTTAGGTTTCGCTCTGTTCTCTCCCATATAGATAGATGAATCTGGAACTCTAAATCCAACATGGTTTGTAGTAGCTCTTTGAAACTTGAAAAAATAAAGGAGTTCTCATTTTTTTCTTTATGGTTTGTTTCCTCTTCCAGTAGCCCTAAGCACAGACTGTGAAAAGCACTTTCATTGAGATGGGTTGCCAAGCTTCTAAGAAATAACGAGTTTCCGAAATACCAGCAAATATTTTTCACCCAAACTTGATGATACTTGGTGGTAATGACCAGTACACAAATCCCACTTGGCTCACCAAATTTTGTTCTTCTAGTTTGAAGCTTTCGTCTACAGTAGCAGTTTTTATATTTAGGTTTCCCTCTGTTCTCTCCTATATAGATAGATAAATTTGGACCTCTAAATCCAACATGGTTTGTAGTAGCTCTTTGAAACTTGATAAAATAAAAAAGTTCTCGGTTTTGTCTCTATGGTTTGTTTCCTCTTCAAGTAGTCCTAGGCACAGACTGTGGAAAGCACTTTCACTGAGATGGGTTGCCAAGCTTCTAAGAAATAACGAGATTCCAAAATACCAGCAAATATTTTTTCACCCAATCTTGATGATACTTGGTGGTAATGATCAGTACACAAATCCCACTTGGCTCACCAAATTTTGTTCTTCTAGGTTGATGCGTTCGTCTACAGTAGCAGTTTTTATGTTTAGGTTTCCCTCTGTTCTCCCATATATAGATAGATGAATTTGGAACTCTAAATCCAACATGGTTTGTAGTAGCTCCTTGAAACTTTATGAAATAAAGGAGTTCTCAGTTTTGTCTTCATGGTTTGTTTCCTCTTCAAGTAGTCCTAGGCACAGACTGTAGAAAGCACTTTCATTGAGATGGGTTGCCAAGTTTCTAAGAAATAACGAGTTTCCAAAATACCAGCAAAGATTTTTTCACCCAATCTTGATGATACTTGGTGGTAATGATCAGTACACAAATCCCACTTGGCTCCCCAAATTTTGTTCTTCTAGGTTGATGCGTTCGTTTACAGTAGCAGCTTTTATACTTAGGATTCCCTCTGTTCTCTCATATATAGATAGATGAATTTGGAACTCTAAATCCAACATGGTTTGTAGTAGCTCTTGAAAGTTGACAAAATAAAGGAATTCTCAGTTTTGTCTCTATGGTTTGTTTCCTCTTCAAGTAGCCCTAGGTACAGACTGTGGAAAGCACTTTCATTGAGATGGGTTTCCAAGCTTCTAAGAAATAACGAGTTTCGAAATACCAGCAAATATTTTTTCACCCAATCTTGATGATACTTGGTGGTAATGATCAGTACACAAATCACACTTGGCTCACGAAATTTTGTTCTTCTAGGTTGATGCATTCGTCTACAGTAGCAGTTTGTATAGTTAGGTTTCACCCTGTTCTCTCATATATAGATAGATGAATTTGGAACTCTAAATCCAACATGGTTTGTAGTAGCTCTTTGAAACTTGAAAAAATAAAGGAGTTCTCATTTTTTTCTTTATGGTTTGTTTCCTCTTCCAGTAGCCCTAGGCACAGACTGTGAAAAGCACTTTCATTGAGATGGGTTGCCAAGCTTCTAAGAAATAACGAGTTTCCAAAAAACCAGCAAATATATTTTCACCCAATCTTGATGATACTTGTTGCTAATGATCAGTACACAAATCCCACTTGGCTCACCAAATTTTGTTCTTCTAGGTTGAAGCATTCGTCTACAGTAGCAGTTTTTATATTTAGGTTTCCCTGTGTTCTCTCCTATATAGATTGATGAATTTGGAACTCTAAATCCAACATGGTGTGTAGTAGCTCTTTGAAACTTGACAAAATAAAGGAGTTCCAGTTTTGTCTCTATGGTTTGTTTCCTCTTCAATAGCCCTAGGCACAGACTGTGGAAAAGTACTTTCATTGAGATGGGTTGAGAAGCTTCTAAGAAATAGCGAGTTCCCGAAATACCAGCAAATATTTTTCACCCAAACTTGATGATATTTGGTGGTAATGATCAGTACACAAATCCCACTTGGTTCACCAAATTTTGTTCTTCTAGTTTGAAGCTTTCGTCTACAGTAGCAGTTTTTATATTTAGGTTTCCCTCTGTTCTCTCCTATATAGATAGATAAATTTGGAACTCTAAATCCAACATGGTTTGTAGTAGCTCTTTGAAACATGATAAAATAAAAAAGTTCTCGGTTTTGTCTCTATGGTTTGTTTCCTCTTCAAGTAGTCCTAGGCACAGACTGTGGAAAGCACTTTCACTGAGATGGGTTGCCAAGCTTCTAAGAAATAACGAGATTCCAAAATACCAGCAAATATTTTTTCACCCAATCTTGATGATACTTGGTGGTAATGATCAGTACACAAATCCCACTTGGCTCACCAAATTTTGTTCTTCTAGGTTGATGCGTTCGTCTCCAGTAGCAGTTTTTATGTTTAGGTTTCCCTCTGTTCTCTCATATATAGATAGATGAATTTGGAACTCTAAATCCAACATGGTTTGTAGTAGCTCCTTGAACCTTGATAAAATAAAGGAGTTCTCAGTTTTGTCTCTATGGTTTGTTTCCTCTTCAAGTACCCCTAGGCACAGACTGTGGAAAAGCACTTTCATTTAGAGGGGTTGCCAAGCTTCTTAGAAATTACGAGTTTCCGAAATACCAGCAAATATTTTTTCACCCAATCTTGATGATACTTGGTGGTAATGATCAGTACACAAATCCCACTTGGCTCACCAAATTTTGTTCTTCTAGGTTGGTGCGTTCGTCTACAGTAGCAGTTTTTATGTTTAGGTTTCCCTCTGTTCTCTCATATATAGATAGATGAATTTGGAACTCTAAATCCAACATGGTTTGTAGTAGCTCCTTGAAAGTTTATAAAATAAAGGAGTTCTCAGTTTTGTCTCTATGGTTTGTTTCCTCTTCCAGTAGCCCTAGGCACAGACTGTGGAAAAGCAGTTTCATTGAGAGGGGTTGCCAAGCTTCTAAGAAATAACGATTTTCCGAAATACCAGCAAAGATTTTTTAGCCAATCTTGATGATACTTGTTGCTAATGATCAGTACACAAATCCCACTTGGCTCACCAAATTTTGTTCTTCTAGGTTGAAGCGTTCGTCTACAGTAGCAATTTTTATATTTAGGTTTCCCTCTGTTCTCTGCTATATAGATAGATGAATTTGGAACTCTAAATCCAACATGGTTTGTAGTAGCTCTTGAAACTTGACAAAATAAAGGAATTCTCAGTTTTGTCTCTATGGTTTGTTTCCTCTTCAAGTAGCCCTAGGCACAGACTGTGGAAAGCACTTTCATTGAGATGGGTTTCCAAGCTTCTAAGAAATAACGAGTTTCCGAAATACCAGCAAATATTTTTTCACCCAATCTTGATGATACTTGGTGGTAATGATCAGTACACAAATCACACTTGGCTCACGAAATTTTGTTCTTCTAGGTTGATGCATTCGTCTACAGTAGCAGTTTGTATAGTTAGGTTTCACCCTGTTCTCTCATATATAGATAGATGAATTTGGAACTCTAAATCCAACAAGGTTTGTAGTAGCTCTTTGAAACTTGAAAAACATAAAGGAGTTCTCATTTTTTTCTTTATGGTTTGTTTCCTCTTCCAGTAGCCCTAGGCACAGACTGTGAAAAGCACTTTCATTGAGATGGGTTGCCAAGCTTCTAAGAAATAACGAGTTTCCAAAAAACCAGCAAATATATTTTCACCCAATCTTGATGATACTTGTTGCTAATGATCAGTACACAAATCCCACTTGGCTCACCAAATTTTGTTCTTCTAGGTTGAAGCATTCGTCTACAGTAGCAGTTTTTATATTTAGGTTTCCCTGTGTTCTCTCCTATATAGATTGATGAATTTGGAACTCTAAATCCAACATGGTGTGTAGTAGCTCTTTGAAACTTGACAAAATAAAGGAGTTCCAGTTTTGTCTCTATGGTTTGTTTCCTCTTCAATAGCCCTAGGCACAGACTGTGGAAAAGTACTTTCATTGAGATGGGTTGAGAAGCTTCTAAGAAATAGCGAGTTCCCGAAATACCAGCAAATATTTTTCACCCAAACTTGATGATATTTGGTGGTAATGATCAGTACACAAATCCCACTTGGTTCACCAAATTTTGTTCTTCTAGTTTGAAGCTTTCGTCTACAGTAGCAGTTTTTATATTTAGGTTTCCCTCTGTTCTCTCCTATATAGATAGATAAATTTGGAACTCTAAATCCAACATGGTTTGTAGTAGCTCTTTGAAACCTGATAAAATAAAAAAGTTCTCGGTTTTGTCTCTATGGTTTGTTTCCTCTTCAAGTAGTCCTAGGCACAGACTGTGGAAAGCACTTTCACTGAGATGGGTTGCCAAGCTTCTAAGAAATAACGAGATTCCAAAATACCAGCAAATATTTTTTCACCCAATCTTGATGATACTTGGTGGTAATGATCACTACACAAATCCCACTTGGCTCACCAAATTTTGTTCTTCTAGGTTGATGCGTTCGTCTCCAGTAGCAGTTTTTATGTTTAGGTTTCCCTCTGTTCTCTCATATATAGATAGATGAATTTGGAACTCTAAATCCAACATGGTTTGTAGTAGCTCCTTGAAAGTTTATAAAATAAAGGAGTTCTCAGTTTTGTCTCTATGGTTTGTTTCCTCTTCCAGTAGCCCTAGGCACAGACTGTGGAAAAGCAGTTTCATTGAGAGGGGTTGCCAAGCTTCTAAGAAATAACGATTTTCCGAAATACCAGCAAAGATTTTTTAGCCAATCTTGATGATACTTGTTGCTAATGATCAGTACACAAATCCCACTTGGCTCACCAAATTTTGTTCTTCTAGGTTGAAGCGTTCGTCTACAGTAGCAATTTTTATATTTAGGTTTCCCTCTGTTCTCTGCTATATAGATAGATGAATTTGGAACTCTAAATCCAACATGGTTTGTAGTAGCTCTTGAAACTTGACAAAATAAAGGAATTCTCAGTTTTGTCTCTATGGTTTGTTTCCTCTTCAAGTAGCCCTAGGCACAGACTGTGGAAAGCACTTTCATTGAGATGGGTTTCCAAGCTTCTAAGAAATAACGAGTTTCCGAAATACCAGCAAATATTTTTTCACCCAATCTTGATGATACTTGGTGGTAATGATCAGTACACAAATCACACTTGGCTCACGAAATTTTGTTCTTCTAGGTTGATGCATTCGTCTACAGTAGCAGTTTGTATAGTTAGGTTTCACCCTGTTCTCTCATATATAGATAGATGAATTTGGAACTCTAAATCCAACAAGGTTTGTAGTAGCTCTTTGAAACTTGAAAAAATAAAGGAGTTCTCATTTTTTTCTTTATGGTTTGTTTCCTCTTCCAGTAGCCCTAGGCACAGACTGTGAAAAGCACTTTCATTGAGATGGGTTGCCAAGCTTCTAAGAAATAACGAGTTTCCAAAAAACCAGCAAATATATTTTCACCCAATCTTGATGATACTTGGTGGTAATGATCAGTACACAAATCCCACTTGGCTCACCAAATTTTGTTCTTCTAGGTTGAAGCATTCGTCTACAGTAGCAGTTTTTATATTTAGGTTTCCCTGTGTTCTCTCCTATATAGATTGATGAATTTGGAACTCTAAATCCAACATGGTGTGTAGTAGCTCTTTGAAACTTGACAAAATAAAGGAGTTCCAGTTTTGTCTCTATGGTTTGTTTCCTCTTCAATAGCCCTAGGCACAGACTGTGGAAAAGTACTTTCATTGAGATGGGTTGAGAAGCTTCTAAGAAATAACGAGTTTCCGAAATACCAGCAAATATTTTTCACCCAAACTTGATGATATTTGGTGGTAATGATCAGTACACAAATCCCACTTGGTTCACCAAATTTTGTTCTTCTAGTTTGAAGCTTTCGTCTACAGTAGCAGTTTTTATATTTAGGTTTCCCTCTGTTCTCTCCTATATAGATAGATAAATTTGGAACTCTAAATCCAACATGGTTTGTAGTAGCTCTTTGAAACATGATAAAATAAAAAAGTTCTCGGTTTTGTCTCTATGGTTTGTTTCCTCTTCAAGTAGTCCTAGGCACAGACTGTGGAAAGCACTTTCACTGAGATGGGTTGCCAAGCTTCTAAGAAATAACGAGATTACAAAAATACCAGCAAATATTTTTTCACCCAATCTTGATGATACTTGGTGGTAATGATCAGTACACAAATCCCACTTGGCTCACCAAATTTTGTTCTTCTAGGTTGATGCGTTCGTCTCCAGTAGCAGTTTTTATGTTTAGGTTTCCCTCTGTTCTCTCATATATAGATAGATGAATTTGGAACTCTAAATCCAACATGGTTTGTAGTAGCTCCTTGAACCTTGATAAAATAAAGGAGTTCTCAGTTTTGTCTCTATGGTTTGTTTCCTCTTCAAGTACCCCTAGGCACAGACTGTGGAAAAGCACTTTCATTTAGAGGGGTTGCCAAGCTTCTTAGAAATTACGAGTTTCCGAAATACCAGCAAATATTTTTCTGAAAATCTTGATGATACTTGGTGGTAATGATCAGTACACAAATTCCACTTGGCTCACCAAATTTTGTTCTTCTAGGTTGATGCGTTCGTCTCCAGTAGCAGTTTTTATGTTTAGGTTTCCCTCTGTTCTCTCCTATATAGATAGATGATTTTGGAACTCTAAATCCAACATGGTTTGTAGTAGCTCTTTAAAACTTGACAAAATGAAGGAGTTCTCAGTTTTGTCTCTATGGTTTGTTTCCTCTTCAAGGAGCCCTAGGCACAGACTGTGGAAATGTACTTTCATTGAGATGGGATGAGAGGCTTCTAAGAAATAACGAGTTTCCGAAATACCAGCAAATATTTTTTCACCCAAACTTGATGATACTTGGTGGTAATGATCAGTACACAAATCCCACTTGGCTCACCAAATTTTGTTCTTCTAGTTTGAAGCGTTCGTCTACAGTAGCAGTTTTTATATTTAGGTTTCCCTCTGTTCTCTCCTATATAGATGAAGAATTTTAACTCTAAATACAACATGGTTTGTAGTAGCTCTTTGAAACTTGATAAAATAAAAAAGTTCTCAGTTTTGTCTCTATGGTTTGTTTCCTCTTCAAGTAGTCCTAGGCACAGACTGTGGAAAGCACTTTCACTGAGATGGGTTGCCAAGATTCTAAGAAATAACGAGATTCCAAAATACCAGCAAATAGTTTTTCACCCAATCTTGATGATACTTGGTGGTAATGATCAGTACACAAATCCCACTTGGCTCACCAAATTTTGTTCTTCTAGGTTGATGCGTTCGTCTACAGTAGCAGTTTTTATGTTTAGGTTTCCCTCTGTTCTCTCATATATAGATAGATGAATTTGGAACTCTAAATCCAACATGGTTTGTAGTAGCTCCTTGAAAGTTTATAAAATAAAGCAGTTCTCAGTTTTGTCTCTATGGTTTGTTTCCTCTTCAAGTAGCCCTAGGCACACACTGTGGAAAAGCACTTTCATTGAGAGGGGTTGCCAAGCTTCTAAGAAATTACGAGTTTCCGAAATACCAGCAAATATTTTTTCACCCAAACTTGATGATACTTGGTGGTAATGATCAGTACACAAATCCCACTTGGCTCACCAAATATTGTTCTTCTAGGTTGAAGCGTTCGTCTACAGTAGCAGTTTTTATATTTAGGTTTCGCTCTGTTCTCTCCCATATAGATAGATGAATCTGGAACTCTAAATCCAACATGGTTTGTAGTAGCTCTTTGAAACTTGAAAAAATAAAGGAGTTCTCATTTTTTTCTTTATGGTTTGTTTCCTCTTCCAGTAGCCCTAAGCACAGACTGTGAAAAGCACTTTCATTGAGATGGGTTGCCAAGCTTCTAAGAAATAACGAGTTTCCGAAATACCAGCAAATATTTTTCACCCAAACTTGATGATACTTGGTGGTAATGACCAGTACACAAATCCCACTTGGCTCACCAAATTTTGTTCTTCTAGTTTGAAGCTTTCGTCTACAATAGCAGTTTTTATATTTAGGTTTCCCTCTGTTCTCTCCTATATAGATAGATAAATTTGGACCTCTAAATCCAACATGGTTTGTAGTAGCTCTTTGAAACTTGATAAAATAAAAAAGTTCTCGGTTTTGTCTCTATGGTTTGTTTCCTCTTCAAGTAGTCCTAGGCACAGACTGTGGAAAGCACTTTCACTGAGATGGGTTGCCAAGCTTCTAAGTAATAACGAGATTCCAAAATACCAGCAAATATTTTTTCACCCAATCTTGATGATACTTGGTGGTAATGATCAGTACACAAATCCCACTTGGCTCACCAAATTTTGTTCTTCTAGGTTGATGCGTTCGTCTACAGTAGCAGTTTTTATGTTTAGGTTTCCCTCTGTTCTCCCATATATTGATAGATGAATTTGGAACTCTAAATCCAACATGGTTTGTAGTAGCTCCTTGAAACTTTATGAAATAAAGGAGTTCTCAGTTTTGTCTTCATGGTTTGTTTCCTCTTCAAGTAGTCCTAGGCACAGACTGTAGAAAGCACTTTCATTGAGATGGGTTGCCAAGTTTCTAAGAAATAACGAGTTTCCAAAATACCAGCAAAGATTT
This sequence comes from Callospermophilus lateralis, assembly GCF_048772815.1. Lineage (NCBI taxonomy): Eukaryota > Metazoa > Chordata > Mammalia > Rodentia > Sciuridae > Callospermophilus > Callospermophilus lateralis. Next base: position 60,083 of record NW_027514054.1, read on the forward strand.
TTTCACCCAATCTTGATGATACTTGGTGGTAATGATCAGTACACAAATCCCACTTGGCTCCCCAAATTTTGTTCTTCTAGGTTGATGCGTTCGTTTACAGTAGCAGCTTTTATACTTAGGATTCCCTCTGTTCTCTCATATATAGATAGATGAATTTGGAACTCTAAATCCAACATGGTTTGTAGTAGCTCTTGAAAGTTGACAAAATAAAGGAATTCTCAGTTTTGTCTCTATGGTTTGTTTCCTCTTCAAGTAGCCCTAGGTACAGACTGTGGAAAGCACTTTCATTGAGATGGGTTTCCAAGCTTCTAAGAAATAACGAGTTTCGAAATACCAGCAAATATTTTTTCACCCAATCTTGATGATACTTGGTGGTAATGATCAGTACACAAATCACACTTGGCTCACGAAATTTTGTTCTTCTAGGTTGATGCATTCGTCTACAGTAGCAGTTTGTATAGTTAGGTTTCACCCTGTTCTCTCATATATACATAGATGAATTTGGAACTCTAAATCCAACATGGTTTGTAGTAGCTCTTTGAAACTTGAAAAAATAAAGGAGTTCTCATTTTTTTCTTTATGGTTTGTTTCCTCTTCCAGTAGCCCTAGGCACAGACTGTGAAAAGCACTTTCATTGAGATGGGTTGCCAAGCTTCTAAGAAATAACGAGTTTCAAAAAACCAGCAAATATATTTTCACCCAATCTTGATGATACTTGGTGGTAATGATCAGTACACAAATCCCACTTGGCTCACCAAATTTTGTTCTTCTAGGTTGAAGCATTCGTCTACAGTAGCAGTTTTAATATTTAGGTTTCCCTGTGTTCTCTCCTATATAGATTGATGAATTTGGAACTCTAAATCCAACATGGTGTGTAGTAGCTCTTTGAAACTTGACAAAATAAAGGAGTTCCAGTTTTGTCTCTATGGTTTGTTTCCGCTTCAATAGCCCTAGGCACAGACTGTGGAAAAGTACTTTCATTGAGATGGGTTGAGAATCTTCTAAGAAATAACGAGTTTCCGAAATACCAGGAAATATTTTTCACCCAAACTTGATGATATTTGGTGGTAATGATCAGTACACAAATCCCACTTGGTTCACCAAATTTTTTTCTTCTAGTTTGAAGCTTTCGTCTACAGTAGCAGTTTTTATATTTAGGTTTCCCTCTGTTCTCTCCTATATAGATAGATAAATTTGGAACTCTAAATCCAACATGGTTTGTAGTAGCTCTTTGAAACATGATAAAATAAAAAAGTTCTCGGTTTTGTCTCTATGGTTTGTTTCCTCTTCAAGTAGTCCTAGGCACAGACTGTGGAAAGCACTTTCACTGAGATGGGTTGCCAAGCTTCTAAGAAATAACGAGATTCCAAAATACCAGCAAATATTTTTTCACCCAATCTTGATGATACTTGGTGGTAATGATCAGTACACAAATCCCACTTGGCTCACCAAATTTTGTTCTTCTAGGTTGATGCGTTCGTCTCCAGTAGCAGTTTTTATGTTTAGGTTTCCCTCTGTTCTCTCATATATAGATAGATGAATTTGGAACTCTAAATCCAACATGGTTTGTAGTAGCTCCTTGAACCTTGATAAAATAAAGGAGTTCTCAGTTTTGTCTCTATGGTTTGTTTCCTCTTCAAGTACCCCTAGGCACAGACTGTGGAAAAGCACTTTCATTTAGAGGTGTTGCCAAGCTTCTTAGAAATTACGAGTTTACGAAATACCAGCAAATATTTTTCTGAAAATCTTGATGATACTTGGTGGTAATGATCAGTACACAAATTCCACTTGGCTCACCAAATTTTGTTCTTCTAGGTTGAAGCGTTCGTCTACAGTAGCAGTTTTTATGTTTAGGTTTCCCTCTGTTCTCTCCTATATAGATAGATGATTTTGGAACTCTAAATCCAACATGGTTTGTAGTAGCTCTTTAAAACTTGACAAAATGAAGGAGTTCTCAGTTTTGTCTCTATGGTTTGTTTCCTCTTCAAGTAGCCCTAGGCACAGACTGTGGAAATGTACTTTCATTGAGATGGGATGAGAGGCTTCTAAGAAATAACGAGTTTCCGAAATACCAGCAAATATTTTTTCACCCAAACTTGATGATACTTGGTGGTAATGATCAGTACACAAATCCCACTTGGCTCACCAAATTTTGTTCTTCTAGTTTAAAGCGTTCGTCTACAGTAGCAGATTTATATTTAGGTTTCCCTCTGTTCTCTCCTATATAGATGAAGAATTTTAACTCTAAATCCAACATGGTTTGTAATAGCTCTTTGAAACTTGATAAAATAAAAAAGTTCTCAGTTTTGTCTCTATGGTTTGTTTCCTCTTCAAGTAGTCCTAGGCACAGACTGTGGAAAGCACTTTCACTGAGATGGGTTGCCAAGATTCTAAGAAATAACGAGATTCCAAAATACCAGCAAATAGTTTTTCACCCAATCTTGATGATACTTGGTGGTAATGATCAGTACACAAATCCCACTTGGCTCACCAAATTTTGTTCTTCTAGGTTGATGCGTTCGTCTCCAGTAGCAGTTTTATGTTTAGGTTTCCCTCTGTTCTCTCATATATAGATAGATGAATTTGGAACTCTAAATCCAACATGGTTTGTAGTAGCTCCTTGAAAGTTTATAAAATAAAGGAGTTCTATGTTTTGTCTCTATGGTTTGTTTCCTCTTCAAGTAGCCCTAGGCACACACTGTGGAAAAGCACTTTCATTGAGAGGGGTTGCCAAGCTTCTTAGAAATTACGAGTTTCCGAAATACCAGCAAATATTTTTTAACCCAAACTTGATGATACTTGGTGGTAATGATCAGTACACAAATCCCACTTGGCTCACCAAATTTTGTTCTTCTAGGTTGAAGCGTTCGTCTACAGTAGCAGTTTTTATATTTAGGTTTCGCTCTGTTCTCTCCCATATAGATAGATGAATCTGGGACTCTAAATCCAACATGGTTTGTAGTAGCTCTTTGAAACTTGAAAAAATAAAGGAGTTCTCATTTTTTTCTTTATAGTTTGTTTCCTCTTCCAGTAGCCCTAGGCACAGACTGTGAAAAGCACTTTCATTGAGATGGGTTGCCAAGCTTCTAAGAAATAACGAGTTTCCGAAATACCAGCAAATATTTTTCACCCAAACTTGATGATACTTGGTGGTAATGACCAGTACACAAATCCCACTTGGCTCACCAAATTTTGTTCTTCTAGTTTGAAGCTTTCGTCTACAGTAGCAGTTTTTATATTTAGGTTTCCCTCTGTTCTCTCCTATATTGATAGATAAATTTGGACCTCTAAATCCAACATGGTTTGTAGTAGCTCTTTGAAACTTGATAAAATAAAAAAGTTCTCGGTTTTGTCTCTATGGTTTGTTTCCTCTTCAAGTAGTCCTAGGCACAGACTGTGGAAAGCACTTTCACTGAGATGGGTTGCCAAGCTTCTAAGAAATAACGAGATTCCAAAATACCAGCAAATATTTTTTCACCCAATCTTGATGATACTTGGTGGTAATGATCAGTACACAAATCCCACTTGGCTCACCAAATTTTGTTCGTCTAGGTTGACGCGTTCGTCTACAGTAGCAGTTTTTATGTTTAGGTTTCCCTCTGTTCTCTCATATATAGATAGATGAATTTGGAACTCTAAATCCAACATGGTTTGTAGTAGCTCCTTGAAACTTTATGAAATAAAGGAGTTCTCAGTTTTGTCTTTATGGTTTGTTTCCTCTTCAAGTAGTCCTAGGCACAGACTGTAGAAAGCACTTTCATTGAGATGGGTTGCCAAGTTTCTAAGAAATAACGAGTTTCCAAAATACCAGCAAAGATTTTTTCACCCAATCTTGATGATACTTGGTGGTAATGATCAGTACAGAAATCCCACTTGGCTCCCCAAATTTTGTTCTTCTAGGTTGATGCGTTCGTTTACAGTAGCAGCTTTTATACTTAGGATTCCCTCTGTTCTCTCATATATAGATAGATGAATTTGGAACTCTAAATCCAACATGGTTTGTAGTAGCTTTTTGAACCTTGATAAAATAAAGGAGTTCTCAGTTTTGTCTCTATGGTTTGTTTCCTCTTCAAGTACCCCTAGGCACAGACTGTGGAAAAGCACTTTCATTTAGAGGGGTTGCCAAGCTACTTAGAAATTACGAGTTTCCGAAATACCAGTAAATATTTTTCACCCAATCTTGATGATACTTGTTGGTAATGATCAGTACACAAATCCCACGTGGCTCACCAAATTTTGTTCTTCTAGGTTGAAGCGTTCTTCTACAGTAGCAGTTTTTATATTTAGGTTTCCCTCTGTTCTCTCCATTATAGATGAAGAATTTTAACTCTAAATCCAACATGGTTTGTAGTAGCTCTTTGAAACTTGATAAAATAAAAAAGTTCTCAGTTTTGTCTCTATGGTTTGTTTCCTCTTCAAGTAGTCCTAGGCACAGACTGTGGAAAGCACTTTCACTGAGATGGGTTGTCAAGCTTCTAAGAAATAATGAGATTCCAAAATACCAGCAAATATTTTTTCACCCAATCTTGATGATACTTGGTGGTAATGATCAGTACACAAATCCCACTTGGCTCACCAAATTTTGTTCTTCTAGGTTGATGCGTTCGTCTACAGTAGCAGTTTTTAGGTTTAGGTTTCCCTCTGTTCTCTCATATATAGATAGATGAATTTGGAACTCTAAATCCAACATGGTTTGTAGTAGCTCCTTGAAAGTTTATAAAATATAGGAGTTCTCAGTTTTGTCTCTATGGTTTGTTTCCTCTTCAAGTAGCTCTAGGCACAGACTGTGAAAAAGCAGTTTCATTGAGAGGGGTTGCCAAGCTTCTAAGAAATTACGAGTTTCCGAAATACCAGCAAATATTTTTTCACCCAATCTTGATGATACTTGGTGGTAATGATCAGTACACAAATCCCACTTGGCTCACCAAATTTTGTTCTTCTAGGTTGAAGCGTTCGTCTACAGTAGCAGTTTTTATATTTAGGTTTCCCTCTGTTCTCTGCTATATAGATAGATGAATTTGGAACTCTAAATCCAACATGGTTTGTAGTAGCTCTTGAAACTTGACAAAATAAAGGAATTCTCAGTTTTGTCTCTATGGTTTGTTTCCTCTTCAAGTAGCCCTAGGCACAGACTGTGGAAAGCACTTTCATTGAGATGGGTTGCCAAGCTTCTAAGAAATAACGAGTTTCCGAAATACCAGCAAATATTTTTTCACCCAATCTTGATGACACTTGGTGGTAATGATCAGTACACAAATCACACTTGGCTCACGAAATTTTGTTCTTCTAGGTTGATGCATTCGTCTACAGTAGCAGTTTATATAGTTAGTTTTCACACTGTTCTCTCATATATAGATAGATGAATTTGGAACTCTAAATCCAACATGGTTTGTAGTAGCTCCTTGAACCTTGATAAAATAAAGGAGTTCTCAGTTTTGTCTCTATGGTTTGTTTCCTCTTCAAGTACCCCTAGGCACAGACTGTGGAAATTTACTTTCATTGAGATGGGTTGAGAATCTTCTAAGAAATAACGAGTTTCTGAAATACCAGCAAATATTTTTTCACCCAAACTTGATGATACTTGGTGGTAATGATCAGTACACAAATCCCACTTGGCTCACCAAATTTTGTTCTTCTATGTTGAAGCGTTCGTCTACAGTAGCAGTTTTTATATTTAGGTTTCCCTCTGTTCTCTCCTATATAGATAGATGATTTTGGAACTCTAAATCCAACATGGTTTGTAGTAGCTCTTTGAAACTTGACAAAATGAAGGAGTTCTCAGTTTTGTCTCTATGGTTTGTTTCCTCTTCAAGTAGCCCTAGGCACAGACTGTGGAAATGTACATTCATTGTGATGGGTTGAGAGGCTTCTAAGAAATAACGAGTTTCTGAAATACCAGCAAATATTTTTTCACCCAAACTTGATGATACATGGTGGTAATGATCAGTACACAAATCCCACTTGGCTCACCAAATTTTGTTCTTCTAGTTTGAAGCTTTCGTCTACAGTAGCAGTTTTTATATTTAGGTTTCCCTCTGTTCTCTCCTATATAGATAGAAGAATTTTAACTCTAAATCCAACATGGATTGTAGTAGCTCTTTGAAACTTGATAAAATAAAAAAGTTCTCAGTTTTGTCTCTATGGTTTGTTTCCTCTTCATGTAGTCCTAGGCACAGACTGTGGAAAGCACTTTCACTGAGATGCATTGCCAAGCTTCTAAGAAATTACGAGTTTCTGAAATACCAGCAAATATTTTTTCACCCAAACTTGATGATACTTGGTGGTAATGATCAGTACACAAATCCCACTTGGCTCACCAAATTTTGTTCTTCTAGGTTGAAGCGTTCGTCTACAGTAGCAGTTTTTATATTTAGGTTTCTCTCTGTTCTCTCATATATAAGTAGATGAATTTGGAACACTAAATCCAACATGGTTTATAGTAGCTCTTTGAAACTTGACAAAATAAAGGAGTTCTCAGTTTTGTCTCTATGTTTTTTTTCCTCTTCCAGTAGCCCTAGGCACAGACTGTGGAAAAGCACTTTCATTGAGAGGGGTTGCCAAGCTTCTAAGAAATAACGAGTTTCCGAAATACCAGCAAAGATTTTTTAGCCAATCTTGATGATACTTGTTGGTAATGATCAGTACACAAATCCCACTTGGCTCACCAAATTTTGTTCTTCTAGGTTGAAGCGTTCGTCTACAGTAGCAATTTTTATATTTAGGTTTCCCTCTGTTCTCTGCTATATAGATAGATGAATTTGGAACTCTAAATCCAACATGGTTTGTAGTAGCTCTTGAAACTTGACAAAATAAAGGAATTCTCAGTTTTGTCTCTATGGTTTGTTTCCTCTTCAAGTAGCCCTAGGCACAGACTGTGGAAAGCACTTTCATTGAGATGGGTTGCCAAGCTACTAAGAAATAACGAGTTTCCGAAATACCAGCAAATATTTTTTCACCCAATCTTGATGATACTTGGTGGTAATGATCAGTACACAAATCACACTTGGCTCACGAAATTTTGTTCTTCTAGGTTGATACATTCGTCTACAGTAGCAGTTTTTAAAGTTAGGTTTCACTCTGTTCTCTCATATATAGATAGATGAATTTGGAACTCTAAATCCAACATGGTTTGTAGTAGCTCCTTTAACCTTGATAAAATAAAGGAGTTCTCAGTTTTGTCTCTATGGTTTGTTTCCTCTTCAAGTAGCCCTAGGCACAGACTGTGGAAAAGCACTTTCATTGAGATAGGTTGAGAGGCTTCTAAGAAATAACGAGTTTCTGAAATACCAGCAAATATTTTTTCACCCAAACTTGATGATACTTGGTGGTAATGATCAGTACACAAATCCCACTTGGCTCACCAAATTTTGTTCTTCTAGTTTGAAGCTTTCGTCTACAGTAGCAGTTTTTATATTTAGGTTTCCCTCTGTTCTCTCCTATATAGATAGATGAATTTGGAACTCTAAATCCAACATGGTGTGTAGTAGCTCTTTGAAACTTGACAAAATGAAGGAGTTCTCAGTTTTGTCTCTATGGTTTGTTTCCTCTTCAAGTAGCCCTAGGCACACACTGTGGAAAAGCACTTTCATTGAGAGGGGTTGCCAAGCTTCTAAGAAATTACAATTTCCGTAATACCAGCAAATATTTTTTTAACCAATCTTGATGATACGTGGAGCTAATGATCAGTACACAAATCCCACTTGGCTCACCAAATTTTGTTCTTCTAGGTTGATGCGTTCGTCTACAGTAGCAGTTTTTATAGTTAGGTTTCTCTCTGTTCTCTCCTATATAGATAGAAGAATTTTAACTCTAAATCCAACATGGATTGTAGTAGCTCTTTGAAACTTGATAAAATAAAAAAGTTCTCAGTTTTGTCTCTATGGTTTGTTTCCTCTTCAAGTAGTCCTAGGCACAGACTGTGGAAAGCACTTTCACTGAGATGCATTGCCAAGCTTCTAAGAAATAACGAGATTCCAAAATACCAGCAAATATTTTTTCACCCAATCTTGATGATACTTGGTGGTAATGATCAGTACACAAATCCCACTTGGCTCACGAAATTTTGTTCTTCTAGGTTGACGCGTTCGTCTACAGTAGCAGTTTTTATGTTTAGGTTTCCCTCTGTTCTCTCATATATAGATAGATGAATTTGGAACTCTAAATCCAACATGGTTTGTAGTAGCTCCTTGAAAGTTTATAAAATAAAGGAGTTCTCAGTTTTGTCTCTATGGTTTGTTTCCTCTTCAAGTAGCCCTAGGCACAGACTGTGGAAAAGCACTTTCATTGAGAGGGGTTGCCAAGCTTCTAAGAAATTACGAGTTTCCGAAATACCAGCAAATATTTTTTCACCCAATCTTGATGATACTTTGTGGTAATGATCAGTACACAAATCCTACTTGGCTCACCAAACTTGTTCTTCTAGGTTGAGGCGTTCGTCTACAGTAGCAGTTTTTATATTTAGGTTTCGCTCTGTTCTCTCATATAAAGGTAGATGAATTTGGAACACTAAATCCAACATGGTTTATAGTAGCTCTTTGAACCTTGATAAAATAAAGGAGTTCTCAGTTTTGTCTCTATGGTTTTTTTCCTCTTCCAGTAGCCCTAGGCACAGACTGTGGAAAAGCACTTTCATTGAGAGGGGTTGCCAAGCTTCTAAGAAATAACGAGTTTAAGAAATACCAGCAAATATTTTTTAGCCAATCTTGATGATACTTGTTGGTAATGATCAGTACACAAATCCCACTTGGCTCACCAAATTTTGTTCTTCTAGGTTGAAGCGTTCGTCTACAGTAGCAATTTTTATATTTAGGTTTCCCTCTGTTCTCTGCTATATAGATAGATGAATTTGGAACTCTAAATCCAACATGGTTTGTAGTAGCTCTTGAAACTTGACAAAATAAAGGAATTCTCAGTTTTGTCTCTATGGTTTGTTTAATCTTCAAGTAGCCCTAGGCACAGACTGTGGAAAGCACTTTCAGTGAGATGGGTTGCCAAGATTCTAAGAAATAACGAGTTTCCGAAATACCAGCAAATATTTTTTCACCCAATCTTGATGATACTTGGTGGTAATGATCAGTACACAAATCCCACTTGGCTCACCAAAAATTGTTCTTCTAGGTTGATGCGTTCGTCTACAGTAGCAGTTTTTATAGTTAGGTTTCCCTCTGTTCTCTCATATATAGATAGATGAATTTGGAACTCTAAATCCAACATGGTTTGTAGTAGCTCTTTGAAACTTGATAAAATAAAGGAGCTCTCAGTTTTGTCTCTATGGTTTGTTTCCTCTTCAAGTAGCCTTATGGCACAGACTGTGGAAAAGCACTTTCATTGAGAGGGGTTGCCAAGCTACTAAGAAATTTCGAGTTTCCGAAATACCAGCAAATATTTTTTCACCCAGACTTGATGATACTGGTGGTAATGATCAGTACACAAATCCCACTTGGCTCACCAAACTTTGTTCTTCTAGGTTGAAGCGTTCGTCTACAGTAGCAGTTTTTATATTTAGGGTTCCCTCTGTTCTCTCCTATATAAATAGATGAATTTGGAACTCTAAATCCAACATGGTTTATAGTAGCTCTTTGAAACTTGACAAAATAAAGGAGTTCTCAGTTTTGTCTCTATGGTTTGTTTATTCTTCAAGTAGCACTAGGCACAGACTGTAGAAAAGCACTTTCATTGAGAGGGGTTGCCAAGCTTCTAAGAAATAACGAGTTTCCGCAATACCAGTAAATATTTTTTCACCCAATCTTCATGATACTTGGTGGTAATGATCAGTACACAAATCCCACTTGGCTCACTAAATTTTGTTCTTCTAGGTTGAAGCTTTCGTCTAGAGTAGCAGTTTTTATATTTAGGTTTCACTCTGTTCTCTCATATATAGATAGATGAATTTGGAACTCTAAATCCAACTTGTTTCTTTAGTACCCCTTTGAAACTGACAAAATAAAGGAGTTCTCAGTTTTGTCTCCATGGTTTGTTTCCTCTTCAAGTAGCCCTAGGCACACACTGTAGAAAAGCACTTTCATTGAGAGGGGTTGCCAAGCTTCTAAGAAATAACGAGTTTCCGAAATACCAGCAAATATTTTTTCACCCAATCTTGGTGATACTTGGTGGTAATGATGAGTACACAAATCCCACTTGGCTCACTTAATTTTGTTCTTCTAGGTTGAAGCGTTCGTCTACAGTAGCATTTTTTATATTTAGGTTTCCCTCTGTTCTCTCCTATATAGATTTATGAATTTGGAACTCTAAATGCAACATGGTTTGTAGTAGCTCTTTGAAACTTGACAAAATAAAGGAGTTCTCAGTTTTGTCTCTATGGTTTGTTTCCTCTTCAAGTACCCCTAGGCACAGACTGTGGAAAAGCACTTTCATTGAGAGGGGTTGCCAAGCTTCTTAGAAATTACGAGTTTCCAAAATACCAGCAAATATTTTTTCACCCAATCTTGATGATACTTGGTGGTAATGATCAGTACACAAATCCCACTTGGCTCACCAAATTTTGTTCTTCTAGGTTGAAGCGTTCGTCTACAGTAGCAGTTTTTATATTTAGGTTTCCCTCTGTTTTCTCCTATATAAATAGATGAATTTGGAACTCTAAATCCAACATGGTTTATAGTAGCTCTTTGAAACTTGACAAAATAAAGGAGTTCTCAGTTTTGTATTTATGGTTTGTTTCCTCTTCAAGTAGCACTAGGCACAGACTGTGGAAAAGCACTTTCATTGAGAGGGGGTGCCAAGCTTCTAAGAAATAACGAGTTTCCGAAATACCAGCAAATATTTTTTCACCCAATCTTGATGATACTTGGTGGTAATGATCAGTACACAAATCCCACTTGGCTCACCAAATTTTGTTCTTCTAGTTTGTAGCTTTCGCCTACAGTAGCAGTTTTTATATTTAGGTTTCCCTCTGTTCTCTCCTATATAGATAGATGAATTTGGAACTCTAAATCCAACATGGTTTGTAGTAGCTGTTTGAAACTTGATAAAATAAAAAAGTTCTCAGTTTTGTCTCTATGGTTTGTTTCCTCTTCAAGTAGCCCTAGGCACAGACTGTGGAAAGCACTTTCATTGAGATGGGTTGCCAAGCTTCTAAGAAATAACGAGTTTCCAAAATACCAGCAAATATATTTTCACCCAATCTTGATGATACTTGGTGGTAATGATCAGTACACAAATCCCACTTGGCTCACCAAATTTTGCTCTTCTAGGTTGAAGCGTTCGTCTACAGTAGCAGTTTTGTGTATTTAGGTTTCCCTCTGTTCTCTCCTATATTGATAGATGATTTTGGAACACTAAATGCAACATAGTTTGTAGTAGCTCTTTGAAACTTGAAAAAATGAAGGAGTTCTCAGTTTTGTCTCTATGGTTTGATTCCTCTTCAAGTAGCCCTAAGCACAGACTGTGGAAAAGTAATTTCATTGAGATGGGTTGAGAAGCTTCTAAGAAATAACGAGATTCCGAAATACCAGCAAATATTTTTTCACCCAAACTTGATGATACTTGGTGATAATGATCAGTACACAAATCCCACTTGGCTCACCAAATTTTGTTCTTCTAGGTTGAAGCGTTCGTCTACAGTAGCAGTTTTTATATTTAGGTTTCCCTCTGTTTTCTCCTATATAAATAGATGAATTTGGAACTCTAAATCCAACATGGTTTATAGTAGCTCTTTGAAACTTGACAAAATAAAGGAGTTCTCAGTTTTGTATTTATGGTTTGTTTCCTCTTCAAGTAGCACTAGGCACAGACTGTGGAAAAGCACTTTCATTGAGAGGGGTTGCCAAGCTTCTAAGAAATAACGAGTTTCCGAAATACCAGCAAATATTTTTTCACCCAATCTTGATGATACTTGGTGGTAATGATCAGTACACAAATCCCACTTGGCTCACCAAATTTTGTTCTTCTAGTTTGTAGCTTTCGCCTACAGTAGCAGTTTTTATATTTAGGTTTCCCTCTGTTCTCTCCTATATAGATAGATGAATTTGGAACTCTAAATCCAACATGGTTTGTAGTAGCTGTTTGAAACTTGATAAAATAAAAAAGTTCTCAGTTTTGTCTCTATGGTTTCTTTCCTCTTCAAGTAGCCCTAGAAACAGACTGTGGAAGAGCACTTTCATTGAGAGGGGTTGCCGAGCTTCTAAGAAATAACGAGTTTCCGAAATACCAACAAATATTTTTTCACCCAATCTTGATGATACTTATTGCTAATGATCAGTACACAAATCACACTTGGCTCACCAAATTTTGTTCTTCTAGGTTGAAGCGTTCGTCTACAGTAGCAGTTTTTATATTTAGGTTTCTCTCTGTTGTCTCCTACATAGATAGATGAATTTGGAACTCTAAATCCAACATGTTTTGTAGTAGCTCTTTGAAACTTGACAAAATAAAGGAGTTTTCAGTTTTGTCTTTATGGTTTGTTGCCTCTTCAAGAAGCCCTAGTGACAGACTGTTGAAAAGCACATTCATTGAGAGGGGTTGCCAAGCTTCTAAGAAATAACGAGTTTCCGAAATACCAGCAAATATTTTTTCACTAAATCTTGATTATACTTGTTGATAATGATCAGTACATAAATCCCACTTGGCTAACCAAATTTTGTTCTTCTAGGTTGAAGCGTTCGTCTACAGTAGCAGTTTTTATATTTAGGTTTCATTTTGTTCTCTCGTATATAAATAGATGAATTTGGAACTCTAAATCCAACATGGTTTTTAGTACCTCTTTGAAACTTGAAAAATAAAGGAGTTCTCAGTTTTGTGTCTATGGTTTGTTCCCTCTTCAAGTAGCCCTAGGTACAGTCTGTGGAAAGCAGTTTCATTGACATATGTTGCCAAGCTTCTAAGAAATAAGGAGTTTCCAAAATACCAGCAAATATATTTTCACCCAATCTTGATGATACTTGGTGGTTATGATCAGTACACAAATCCCACTTGGCTCACCAAATTTTGTTCTTCTAGGTTGAAGCGTTCGTCTACAGTAGCAGTTTTTATATTTAGGTTTCCCTGTGTTCTCTCCTATATAGATAGATGAATTTGGAACTGTAAATCCAACATGGTTTGTAGTAGATCTTTGAAACTTGACAAAATAAAGGAGTTCTCAGTTTTGTCTCTATGGTTTGTTTCCTCTTCAAGTAGCCCTAGGCACAGACTGTGGAAAGCACTTTCATTGAGATGGGTTGCCAAGCTTCTAAGAAATAACGAGTTTCCAAAATACCAGCAAATATATTTTCACCCAATCTTCATGATACTTGGTGGTAATGATCAGTACACAAATCCCACTTGGCTCACTAAATTTTGTTCTTCTAGGTTGAAGCTTTCGTCTACAGTAGCAGTTTTTATATTTAGGTTTCACTCTGTTCTCTCATATATAGATAGATGAATTTGGAACTCTAAATCCAACTTGTTTCTTTAGTACCCCTTTGAAACTGACAAAATAAAGGAGTTCTCAGTTTTGTCTCTATGGTTTGTTTCCTCTTCAAGTAGCCCTAGGCACACACTGTGGAAAAGCACTTTCATTGAGAGGGGTTGCCAAGCTTCTAAGAAATAACGAGTTTCCGAAATACCAGCAAATATTTTTTCACCCAATCTTGGTGATACTTGGTGGTAATGATCAGTACACAAATCCCACTTGGCTCACCAAATTTTGTTCTTCTAGGTTGAAGCGTTCGTCTACAGTAGCATTTTTTATATTTAGGTTTCCCTCTGTTCTCTCCTATATAGATTTATGAATTTGGAACTCTAAATGCAACATGGTTTGTAGTAGCTCTTTGAAACTTGACAAAATAAAGGAGTTCTCAGTTTTGTCTCTATGGTTTGTTTCCTCTTCAAGTACCCCTAGGCACAGACTGTGGAAAAGCACTTTCATTGAGAGGGGTTGCCAATCTTCTTAGAAATTACGAGTTTCCAAAATACCAGCAAATATTTTTTCACCCAATCTTGATGATACTTGGTGGTAATGATCAGTACACAAATCCCACTTGGCTCACCAAATTTTGTTCTTCTAGGTTGAAGCGTTCGTCTACAGTAGCAGTTTTTATATTTAGGTTTCCCTCTGTTTTCTCCTATATAAATAGATGAATTTGGAACTCTAAATCCAACATGGTTTATAGTAGCTCTTTGAAACTTGACAAAATAAAGGAGTTCTCAGTTTTGTATTTATGGTTTGTTTCCTCTTCAAGTAGCACTAGGCACAGACTGTGGAAAAGCACTTTCATTGAGAGGGGGTGCCAAGCTTCTAAGAAATAACGAGTTTCCGAAATACCAGCAAATATTTTTTCACCCAATCTTGATGATACTTGGTGGTAATGATCAGTACACAAATCCCACTTGGCTCACCAAATTTTGTTCTTCTAGTTTGTAGCTTTCGCCTACAGTAGCAGTTTTTATATTTAGGTTTCCCTCTGTTCTCTCCTATATAGATAGATGAATTTGGAACTCTAAATCCAACATGGTTTGTAGTAGCTGTGTGAAAATTGATAAAATAAAAAAGTTCTCAGTTTTGTCTCTATGGTTTGTTTCCTCTTCAAGTAGCCCTAGGCACAGACTGTGGAAAGCACTTTCATTGAGATGGGTTGCCAAGCTTCTAAGAAATAACGAGTTTCCAAAATACCAGCAAATATATTTTCACCCAATCTTGATGATACTTGGTGGTAATGATCAGTACACAAATCCCACTTGGCTCACCAAATTTTGCTCTTCTAGGTTGAAGCGTTCGTCTACAGTAGCAGTTTTGTATATTTAGGTTTCCCTCTGTTCTCTCCTATATTGATAGTTGATTTTGGAACACTAAATGCAACATAGTTTGTAGTAGCTCTTTGAAACTTGAAAAAATGAAGGAGTTCTCAGTTTTGTCTCTATGGTTTCTTTCCTCTTCAAGTAGCCCTAGAAACAGACTGTGGAAGAGCACTTTCATTGAGAGGGGTTGCCGAGCTTCTAAGAAATAACGAGTTTCCGAAATACCAACAAATATTTTTTCACCCAATCTTGATGATACTTATTGCTAATGATCAGTACACAAATCACACTTGGCTCACCAAATTTTGGTCTTCTAGGTTGAAGCGTTCGTCTGCAGTAGCAGTTTTTATATTTAGGTTTCTCTCTGTTGTCTCCTACATAGATAGATGAATTTGGAACTCTAAATCCAACATGTTTTGTAGTAGCTCTTTGAAACTTGACAAAATAAAGGAGTTTTCAGTTTTGTCTTTATGGTTTGTTGCCTCTTCAAGAAGCCCTAGTGACAGACTGTTGAAAAGCACATTCATTGAGAGGGGTTGCCAAGCTTCTAAGAAATAACGAGTTTCCGAAATACCAGCAAATATTTTTTCACTAAATCTTGATTATACTTGTTGATAATGATCAGTACATAAATCCCACTTGGCTAACCAAATTTTGTTCTTCTAGGTTGAAGCGTTCGTCTACAGTAGCAGTTTTTATATTTAGGTTTCATTTTGTTCTCTCGTATATAAATAGATGAATTTGGAACTCTAAATACAACATGGTTTTTAGTACCTCTTTGAAACTTGAAAAATAAAGGAGTTCTCAGTTTTGTGTCTATGGTTTGTTCCCTCTTCAAGTAGCCCTAGGTACAGTCTGTGGAAAGCACTTTCATTGACATATGTTGCCAAGCTTCTAAGAAATAAGGAGTTTCCAAAATACCAGCAAATATATTTTCACCCAATCTTGATGATACTTGGTGGTTATGATCAGTACACAAATCCCACTTGGCTCACCAAATTTTGTTCTTCTAGGTTGAAGCGTTCGTCTACAGTGGCAGTTTTTATATTTAGGTTTCCCTGTGTTCTCTCCTATATAGATAGATGAATTTGGAACTGTAAATCCAACATGGTTTGTAGTAGATCTTTGAAACTTGACAAAATAAAGGAGTTCTCAGTTTTGTCTCTATGGTTTGTTTCCTCTTCAAGTAGCCCTAGGCACAGACTGTGGAAAGCACTTTCATTGAGATGGGTTGCCAAGCTTCTAAGAAATAACGAGTTTCCAAAATACCAGCAAATATATTTTCACCCAATCTTGATGATACTTGGTGGTAATGATCAGTACACAAATCCCACTTGGCTCACCAAATTTTGCTCTTCTAGGTTGAAGCGTTCGTCTACAGTAGCAGTTTTTATATTTAGGTTTCCCTCTGTTCTCTCCTATATTGATAGATGATTTTGGAACACTAAATGCAACATGGTTTGTAGTAGCTCTTTGAAACTTGACAAAATGAAGGAGTTCTCAGTTTTGTCTCTATGGTTTGATTCCTCTTCAAGTAGCCCTAAGCACAGACTGTGGAAAAGTACTTTCATTGAGATGGGTTGAGAAGCTTCTAAGAAATAACGAGTTTCCGAAATACCAGCAAATATTTTTTCACCCAAACTTGATGATACTTGGTGATAATGATCAGTACACAAATCCCACTTGGCTCACCAAATTTTGTTCTTTTAGGTTGAAGCGTTCGTCTACAGTAGCTGTTTTTATATTTAGGTTTCCCTCTGTTTTCTCCTATATAAATAGATGAATTTGGAACTCTAAATCCAACATGGTTTATAGTAGCTCTTTGAAACTTGACAAAATAAAGGAGTTCTCAGTTTTGTATTTATGGTTTGTTTCCTCTTCAAGTAGCACTAGGCACAGACTATGGAAAAGCACTTTCATTGAGAGGGGTTGCCAAGCTTCTAAGAAATAACGAGTTTCCGAAATACCAGCAAATATTTTTTCACCCAATCTTGATGATACTTGGTGGTAATGATCAGTACACAAATCCCACTTGGCTCACCAAATTTTGTTCTTCTAGTTTGTAGCTTTCGCCTACAGTAGCAGTTTTTATATTTAGGTTTCCCTCTGTTCTCTCCTATATAGATAGATGAATTTGGAACTCTAAATCCAACATGGTTTGTAGTAGCTCCTTGAAATTTGATAAAATAAAAAAGTTCTCAGTTTTGTCTCTCTGGTTTCTTTCCTCTTCAAGTAGCCCTAGAAACAGACTGTGGAAGAGCACTTTCATTGAGAGGGGTTGCCAAGCTTCTAAGAAATAACGAGTTTCCGAAATACCAGCAAATATTTTTTCACCCAATCTTGATGATACTTGTTGCTAATGATCAGTACACAAATCCCACTTGGCTCACCAAATTTTGTTCTTCTATGTTGAAGCGTTCGTCTACAGTAGCAGTTTTTATATTTAGGTTTCTCTCTGTTGTCTCCTATATAGATAGATGAATTTGGAACTCTAAATCCAACATGTTTTGTAGTAGCTCTTTGAAACTTGACAAAATAAAGGAGTTTTCAGTTTTGTCTCTATGGTTTGTTGCCTCTTCAAGAAGCCCTAGGCACAGACTGTTGAAAAGCACATTCATTGAGAGGGGTTGCCAAGCTTCTAAGAAATAACGAGTTTCCGAAATACCAGCAAATATTTTTTCACTAAATCTAGATTATACTTGTTGATAATGATCAGTACACAAATCCCACTTGGCTAACCAAATTTTGTTCTTCTAGGTTGAAGCGTTCGTCTACAGTAGCAGTTTTTATATTTAGGTTTCATTCTGTTCTCTCGTATATAAATAGATGAATTTGGAACTCTAAATCCAACATGGTTTTTAGTACCTCTTTGAAACTTGAAAAATAAAGGAGTTCTCAGTTTTGTGTCTATGGTTTGTTCCCTCTTCAAGTAGCCCTAGGTACAGTCTGTGGAAAGCACTTTCATTGACATATGTTGCCAAGCTTCTAAGAAATAAGGAGTTTCCAAAATACCAGCAAATATATTTTCACCCAATCTTGATGATACTTGGTGGTTATGATCAGTACACAAATCCACTTGGCTCACCAAATTTTGTTCTTCTAGGTTGAAGCGTTCGTCTACAGTAGCAGTTTTTATATTTAGGTTTCCCTGTGTTCTCTCCTATATAGATAGATGAATTTGGAACTCTAAATCCAACATGGTTTGTAGTAGCTCTTTGAAACTTGACAAAATAAAGGAGTTCTCAGTTTTGTCTCTATGGTTTGTTTCCTCTTCAAGTAGCCCTAGGCACACACTGTGGAATAGCACTTTCATTGACAGGGGTTGCCAAGCTTCTAAGAAATTACAAGTTTCCGAAATACCAGCAAATATTTTTTCACCCAATCTTGATGATACGTGGAGCTAATGATCAGTACACAAATCCCACTTGGCTCACCAAATTTTGTTCTTCTAGATTGAAGCGTTCGTCTACAGTAGCAGTTTTTATATTTAGGTTTCCCTCTGTTCTCTTTTATATAGATAGATTATTTTGGAACTCTAAATCCAACATGGTTTCTAGTAGCTCTTTGAAACTTGACAAAATGAAGGAGTTCTCAGTTTTGTCTCTATGGTTTGTTTCCTCTTCAAGTAGCCCTAGGCACAGACTGTGGAAAAGTACTTTCATTGAGATGGGTTGAGAAGCTTCTAAGAAATAACGAGTTTCCGAAATACTAGCAAATATTTTTTCATCCTAACTTGATGATACTTGGTGGTAATGATCAGTACACAAATCCCACTTGGCTCACCAAATTTTGTTCTTCTAGTTTAAAGCTTTCGTCTACAGTACCAGTTTTTATATTTAGGTTTCCCTCTGTTCTCTCCTATATAGATAGATGAATTTGGAACTCTAAATCCAACATGGTTTGTAGTAGCTCTTTGAAACTTGATAAAATAAGAAAGTTCTCAATTTTGTCTCTATGGTTTGTTTCCTCTTCAAGTAGCCCTAGGCACAGACTGTGGAAAAGCACTTTCATTGAGAGGGGTTGCAAATCTTCTAAGAAATAACGAGTTTCCGAAATACCAGCAAATATTTTTTCACTAAATCTTGATTATACTTGTTGCTAATGATCAGTACACAAATCCCACTTGGCTCACCAAATTTTGTTCTTCTAGGTTGAAGCGTTCGTCTACAGTAGCAGTTTTTATATTTAGGTTTTCCTCTGTTCTCTCCTATATAAATAGATGAATTTGGAACTCTAAATCCAACATGGTTTGTAGTAGCTCTTTGAAACTTGACAAAATAAAGGAGTTCTCAATTTTGTCCCTATGGTTTGTTTCCTCTTCAAGTAGCCCTAGGCAAACACTGTGGAAAAGCACTTTCATTGAGAGGGGTTGCCTAGCTTCTAAGAAATAAAAAGTTTCCGAAATACCAGCAAATATTTTTCACCCAATCTTGATGATACTTGTTGCTAATGATCAGTACACAAATCCCACTTGGCTCACCAAATTTTGTTCTTCTAGATTGAACCGTTCGTCTACAGTAGCAGTTTTTATATTTAGTTTTCCCTCTGTTCTCTCCTATATAGATAGATGAATTTGGAACTCTAAATCCAACATGGTTTGTAGTAGCTCTTTGAAACTTGACAAAATAAAGGACATCTCAGTTTTTTCTCTATGCTTTGTTTCCTCTTCAAGTAGCCCTAGGCACAGACTGTGGAAAGCACTTTCATTGAGATGGGTTGCCAAGCTTCTAAGAAATAACGAGTTTCAAAATGACAGCAAATATATTTTCACCCAATCTTGATGATACTTGGTGGTAATGATCAGTACACAAATCCCACTTGGCTCACCAAATTTTGTTCTTCTAGGTTGAAGCGTTCGTCTACAGTAGCAGTTTTTATATTTAGGTTTCCCTGTGTTCTCTCCTATATAGATAGATGAATTTGGAACTCTAAATCCAACATGGTTTGTAGTAGCTCTTTGAAACTTGACAAAATAAAGGAGTTCTCAGTTTTGTCTCAATGTTTTGTTTCCTCTTCAATTAACCCTAGGCACAGACTGTGGAAAAGCACTTTCATTGAGAGGGGTTGCCAAGCTTCTAAGAAATAACGAGTTTCCGAAATAGCAGCAAATATTTTTTCACCCAATCTTGATGATACTTGGTGGTAATGATCAGTACACAAATCCCACCTGGCTCACCAAATTTTGTTCTTCTAGGTTGAAGCGTTCGTCTACAGTAGCAGTTTTTATATATAAGTTTCCCTCTGTTCTCTCCTATATAGATAGATAATTTTGGAACTCTAAATCCAGCATGGTTTGTAGTAGCTCTTTGAAACTTGACAAAATGAAGGAGTTCTCAGTTTTGTCTCTATGTTTTGTTTCCTCTTCAAGTAGCCGTAGGCACAGACTGTGGAAAAGCACTTTCATTGAGAGGGGTTGCCAAGCTTCTAAGAAATAACGAGTTTCCGAAACACCAGCAAATATTTTTTCACCCAATCTTGATGATAATTGGTGGTAATGATCAGTACACAAATCCCACTTGGCTCACCAAATTTTGTTCTTCTAGTTTGAAACGTTCGTCTACAGTAGCTCTTTATTTTAGGTTTCCCTCTGTTCTCTCCTATATAGATAGATGAATTTGGAACTCTGAATCCAACATGGTTTGTAGTAGCTCTTTGAAACTTGATAAAATAAAGGAGTTCTCAGTTTTGTCTCTATGGTTTGTTTTCTCTTCAAGTAGTCCTAGGAACAGACTGTGGATAGCACTTTCACTGAGATGGGTTGCCAAGCTTCTAAGAAATTACGAGTTTCCAAAATACCAGCAAATATTTTTTCACCCAATCTTGATGACACGTGGTGGTAATGATCAGTACACAAATCCCACTTGGCTCACCAAATTTTGTTCTTCTAGGTTGATGCGTTCGCCTACAGTAGCAGTTTTTATAGTTAGGTTTCCCTCTGTTCTCTCATATATAGATAGATGAATTTGGAACTCTAAATCCAACATGGTTTGTAGTAGCTCTTTGAAACTTGATAAAATAAAGGAGTTCTCAGTTTTGTCTCTATGGTTTGTTTCCTCTTCAAGTAGCCCTAGGCACAGACTGTGGAAAAGCACTTTCATTATGAGGGGTTGCCAAGCTTCATAGAAATTACGAGTTTCCAAAATACCAGCAAATATTTTTTCACCCAATCTTGATGATACTTTGTGGTAATGATCAGTACACAAATCCCACTTGGCTCACCAAATTTTTTTCTTCTAGGTTAAAGCGTTCGTCTACAGTAGCAGTTTTTATATTTAGGTTTCCCTCTGTTCTCTCCTATATAAATAGATGAATTTGGAACTCTAAATCCAACATGGTTCATAGTAGCTCTTTGAAACTTGACAAAATAAAGGAGTTCTCAGTTTTGTCTCTATGGTTTGTTTCCTCTTCAAGTAGCCCTAGGCACAGACTGTGGAAAACCACTTTCATTGAGAGGGGTTGCCAAGCTTCTAAGAAATTACAAGATTCTGAAATACCAGCAAATACTTTTTCACCCAATCTTGATGATACGTGGAGCTAATGATCAGTACACAAATCCCACTTGACTCACCAAATTTTGTTCTTCTATGTTGAAGCGTTCGTCTACAGTAGCAGTTTTTATATTTAGGTTTCCCTCTGTTCTCTTTTATATAGATAGATGATTTTGGAACTCTAAATCCAACATGGTTTGTAGTAGCTCTTTGAAACTTGACAAAATGAAGGAGTTCTCAGTTTTGTCTCTATGGTTTGTTTCCTCTTCAAGTAGCCCTAGGAACAGACTGTGGAAAGCACTTTCATTGAGATGGGTTGCCAAGCTTCTAAGAAATAACGAGTTTCAAAATAGCAGCAAATATATTTTCACCCAATCTTGATGATACTTGGTGGTAATGATCAGTACACAAATCCCACTTGGCTCACCAAATTTTGTTCTTCTAGGTTGAAGCGTTCGTCTACAGTAGCAGTTTTTATATTTAGGTTTCCCTGTGTTCTCTCCTATATAGATAGATGAATTTGGAACTCTAAATCCACATGGTTTGTAGTAGCTCTTTGAAACTTGACAAAATAAAGGAGTTCTCAGTTTTGTCTCTATGGTTTGATTCCTCTTCAAGTAGCCCTAAGCACAGACTGTGGAAAAGTACTTTCATTGAGATGGGGTGAGAAGCTTCTAAGAAATAACGAGTTTCCGAAATACCAGCAAATATTTTTTCACCCAAACTTGATGATACTTGGTGATAATGATCAGTACACAAATCCCACTTGGCTCACCAAATTTTGTTCTTCTACGTTGAAGCGTTCGTCTACAGTAGCAGTTTTTATATTTAGGTTTCCCTCTGTTCTGTCCTATATAAATAGATGAATTTGGAACTCTAAATCCAACATGGTTTATAGTAGCTCTTTGAAACTCGACAAAATAAAGGAGTTCTCTGTTTTGTAATTATGGTTTGTTTCCTCTTCAAGTAGCACTAGGCACAGACTGTGGAAAAGCACTTTCATTGAGAGGGGTTGCCAAGCTTCTAAGAAATAACGAGTATCCGAAATACCAGCAAATATTTTTTACCCAATCTTGATGATACTTGTTGCTAATGATCAGTACACAAATCCCACTTGGCTCACCAAATTTTTTTCTTCTAGTTTGAAGCTTTCGTCTACAGTAGCAGTTTTTATATTTAGGTTTCCCCCTGTTCTCTCCTATATAGATAGATGAATCTGGAACTCTAAATCCAACATGGTTTCTAGTAGCTCTTTGAAACTTGACAAAATAAAGGAGTTCTCAGTTTTGTCTCTATTGTTTGTTTCCTCTTCAAGTAGCTCTAGGCACAGACTGTGGAAAAGCACTTTCATTGAAAGGGATTGCAAAGCTTCTAAGAAATTACGAGTTTCTCAAATACCAGCAAATATTTTTTCACCGAATCTGGATGATACTTGGTGGTAATGATCAGTACACAAATCCCACTTGGCTCTCCAAATTTTGTTGTTCTAGGTGAAGCGTTCGTCTACAGTAGCAGTTTTTATACTTATTTTTCCCTCTGTTCTCTCCTATATAGATAGATGAATTTGGAACTCTAAATCCAACATGGTTTGTAGTAGCTCTTTGAAACTTGAAAAAATAACGGAGTTCTCAGTTTTGTCTCTATGGTTTGTTTCCTCTTCAAGTAGCCCTAGGCACACACTGTGGAAAAGCACTTTCATTGAGAGTGGTTGCCAAGCTTCTAAGAAAAAACGAGTTTCCGAAATACCAGCAAATATTTTTTCACCCAATCTTGATGATACTTGGTGCTAATGATCAGTACACAAATCCCACTTGGCTCACCAAATTTTGTTCTTCTAGGTTGAAGCGTTCGTCTACAGTACCAGTTTTTATATTTAGGTTTCCCTCTGTTCTCTCTATATAGAAAGATGAATTTGGAACTCTAAATCCAACATGGTTTGTAGTAGCTCTTTGAGACTTGACAAAATAAAGGAGTTCTCAGTTTTGTCGCTATGGTTTGTTTCCTTTTCAAGTAGCCCTAGGCACAGACTCTGGAAAAGCACTTTCATTGAGAGGGGTTGCCAACCTTCTAAGAAATAACGAGTTTCCGAAATACCAGCAAATGTTTTTTCACCGAATCTTGATGATACTTGGTGGTAATGATCAGTACACAAATCCCAGTTGGCTCACCAAATTGTGTTCTTCTAGGTTGAAGCGTTCGTCTACAGTAGCAGTTTTTATATTCAGGTTTCCCTCGATTCTCAGATATATAGATAGATGAATTTGGAACTCTAACTCCAACATGGTTTGTAGTAGCTCTTTGAAACTTGACAAAATAAAGGAGTTCTCAGTTTTGTCGTTATGGTTTGTTTCCTCTTCAAGTAGCCCTAGGCGCAGACTGTGGAAAAGCACTTTCATTGAGAGGGGTTCCCAAGCTTCTAAGAAATAACGAGTTTCCGAAATACCAGCAAATATTTTTTCACACAATCATGTTGATACTTGGTGGTAATGATCAGTACACATATCCCACTTGGCTCACCAATTTTTGTTCTTCTAGGTTGAAGCGTTCGTCTACAGTACAGTTTTTATATTTAGGTTTCTCTCTGTTCTCTCCTATATAGATAGATGAATTTGGAACTCTAAATCCAACATGGTTTGTAGTATCTCTTTGAAACTTGACAAAAAAAAGGAGTTCTCAGTTTTGTCGCTATGGATTGTTTCCTCTTCAAGTAGCCCTAGGCGCAGACTGTGGAAAAGCACTTTCATTGAGAGGGGTTGCCAACCTTCTAAGAAATCACGAGTTTCCGAAATACCAGCAAATATTTTTTCACCCAATCTTGATGATACTTGGTGGTAATGATCAGTACACAAATCCCACTTGGCTTACCCAATTTTGTTCTTCTAGGTTGAAGCGTTCGTCTACAGTAGCAGTATTTATATTTAGGTTTCCCTCTGTTCTCTCATATATAGATAGATGAATTTGGAACTCTAAATCCACATGGTTTGTAGTAGCTCTTTGAAACTTGACAAAATAAAGGAGTTCTCAATTTTGTCGCTATGGTTTGTTTCCTCTTCAAGTAGCCCTAGGCGCAGACTGTGGAAAAGCACTTTCATTGAGAGGGGTTCCCAAGCTTCTAAGAAATCACGAGTTTCCGAAATGCCAGCAAATATTTTTTCACCCAATCTTGATGATACTTGGTGGTAATGATCAGTACACAAATCCCACTTGGCTCACCAATTTTTGTTCTTCTAGGTTGAAGCGTTCGTCTACAGTACAGTTTTTATATTTAGGTTTCTCTCTGTTCTCTCCTATATAGATAGATGAATTTGGAACTCTAAATCCAACATGGTTTGTAGTAATCTCTTTGAAACTTGACAAAAAAAGGAGTTCTCAGTTTTGTCGCTATGGTTTGTTTCCTCTTCAAGTAGCCCTAGGCGCAGACTGTGGAAAAGCACTTTCATTGAGAGGGGTTGCCAACCTTCTAAGAAATCACGAGTTTCCGAAATACCAGCAAATATTTTTTCACCCAATCTTGATGATACTTGGTGGTAATGATCAGTACACAAATCCCACTTGGCTTACCCAATTTTGTTCTTCTAGGTTGAAGCGTTCGTCTACAGTAGCAGTTTTTATATTTAGGTTTCCCTCTGTTCTCTCATATATAGATAGATGAATTTGGAACTCTAAATCCACATGGTTTGTAGTAGCTCTTTGAAACTTGACAAAATAAAGGAGTTCTCAGTTTTGTCGCTATGGTTTGTTTCCTCTTCAAGTAGCCTAGGCGCAGACTGTGGAAAAGCACTTTCATTGAGAGGGGTTCCCAAGCTTCTAAGAAATCACGAGTTTCCGAAATGCCAGCAAATATTTTTTCACCCAATCTTGATGATACTTGGTGGTAATGATCAGTACACAAATCCCACTTGGCTCACCAAATTTTGTTCTTCTAGGTTGAAGCGTTCGTCTACAGTAGCAGTTTTTATATTTAGGTTTCCTCTGTTCTCTCCTATATAGAAAGATGAATTTGGAACTCTAAGTCCAACATGGTTTGTAGTAGCTCTTTGAAACTTGACAAAATAAAGGAGTTCTCAGATTTGTCTCTTTGGTTTGTTTCCTCTTCAAGTAGCCCTAGGCACAGACTGTAGAAAAGCACTTTCATTGAGAGGGGTTGCCAACCTTCTAAGAAATAACGAGTTTCCGAAATGCCAGCAAATATTTTTTTCACCCAATCTTGATGATACTTGGTGGTAATGATCAGTACACAAATCCCACTTGGCTCACCAAATTTTGTTCTTCTAGGTTGAACCGTTCGTCTATAGTAGCAGTTTTTATATTTAGGTTTCTCTCTGTTCCCTCCTATATAGATAGATAAATTTGGAACTCTAAATCCATAATGGTTTGTAGTAGCTCTACGAAACTTGACAAAATAAAGGAGTTCTCAGTTTTGTCTCTATGGTTTGTTTCCTCTTCAAGTAGCCCTAGGCACAGACTGTGGAAAGCACTTTCATTGAGATGGGTTGCCAAGCTTGTAAGAAATAACGAGTTTCCGAAATACCAGCAAATATTTTTTCACACAATCTTGTTGATACTTGGTGGTAATGATCAGTACACAAATCCCACTTGGCTCACCAATTTTGTTCTTCTAGTTTGAAGCGTTCGTCTACAGTAGCAGTTTTTATATTTAGGTTCCTCTGTTCTCTCCTATATAGATAGATGAATTTGGAACTCTAAATCCAACATGGTTTGTAGTAGCTCTTTGAAACTTGACAAAATAAAGGAGTTCTCAGATTTGTCTCTATGGTTTGTTTCCTCTTCAAGTAGCCCTAGGCACAGACTGTGGAAAAGCACTTTCATTTAGAGGGGTTCCCAAGCTTCCAGGAAATCACGAGTTTCCGAAATACCAGCAAATATTTTTTCACCCAATCTTGATGATACCTTTGCTAATGACCAGTACACAAATCCCACTTGGCTCACCAAATTTTGTTCTTCTAGGTTGAAGCGTTCGTGTACAGTAGCAGTTTTTATATTTAGGTTTCACTCTGTTCTCTCATATATAGATAGATGAATTTGGAACTCTAAATCCAACATGGTTTGTAGTAGCTCTTTGAAACTTGACAAAATAAAGGAGTTCTCAGTTTTGTCGCTATGGTTTGTTTCCTCTTCAAGTAGCCCTAGGCACAGACTGTGGAAAAGCACTTTCATTGAGAGGGGTTCCCAAGCTTCTAAGAAATCACGAGTTTCCGAAATACAAGCAAATATTTTTTCACCCAATCTTGATGATACTTGGTGGTAATGATCAGTACACAAATCCCACTTGGCTCACCAAATTTTGTTCTTCTAGGTTGAAGCGTACGTCTACAGTAGCAGTTTTTATATTTAGGTTTCTCTCTGTTCTCTCCTATATCAATAGATGAATTTGGAACTCTAAATCCAACATGGTTTGTAGTAGCTCTTTGAAACTTGACAAAATAAAGGAGTTCTCAAATTTCTCCCTATGGTTTGTTTCCTCTTCAAGTAGCCCTAGGCACATACTTGGAAAAGCACTTTCATTGAGAGGGTTGCCAAGCTTCTAAGAAATAACGAGTTTCCGAAATACCAGCAAATATTTTTTCACCCAATCTTGATGATACTTGGTGGTAATGATCAGTACACAAATCCCACTTGGTTTACCAAATTTTGTTCTTCTAGGTTGAATCGTTCGTCTACAGTTGCAGTTTTTATATCTAGGATTCCCTCTGTTCTCTCCTATATAGATAGATGAATTTGGAACTCTAAATCCAACATGTTTTGTAGTAGCTCCTTGAAACTTGACAGAAAAAAGGAGTTCTCAGTTTTGTCTCTATGGTTTGTTTCCTCTTCAAGTAGCCCTAGGCACAGACTGTGGAAAGCACTTTCATTGAGATGGTTTGCCAAGCTTCTAAGAAATAACGAGTTTCCGAAATACCAGCAAATATTTTTTCACACAATCTTGTTGATACTTGGTGGTAATGATCAGTACACAAATCCCACTTGGCTCACCAAATTTTGTTCTTCTAGGTTGAAGCGTTCGTCTACAGTAGCAGTTTTTATATTTAGGTTTCTCTCTGTTCTCTCCTATATAGATAGATGAATTTGGAACTCTAAATCCATAATGGTTTGTAGTAGCTCTATGAAACTTGACAAAATGAAGGAGTTCTCAGTTTTGTCTCTATGGTTTGATTCCTCTTCAAGTAGCCCTAAGCACAGACTGTGGAAAAGTACTTTCATTGAGATGGGGTGAGAAGCTTCTAAGAAATAACGAGTTTCCGAAATACCAGCAAATATTTTTTCACCCAAACTTGATGATACTTGGTGATAATGATCAGTACACAAATCCCACTTGGCTCACCAAATTTTGTTCTTCTAGGTTGAAGCGTTCGTCTACAGTAGCAGTTTTTATATTTAGGTTTCCCTGAGTTCTCTCCTATATAGATAGATGATTTGGAACACTAAATGCAACATGGTTTGTAGTAGCTCTATGAAACTTGACAAAATGAAGGAGTTCTCAGTTTTGTCTCTATGGTTTGATTCCTCTTCAAGTAGCCCTAAGCACAGACTGTGGAAAAGTACTTTCATTGAGATGGGGTGAGAAGCTTCTAAGAAATAACGAGTTTCCGAAATACCAGCAAATATTTTTTCACCCAAACTTGATGATACTTGGTGATAATGATCAGTACACAAATCCCACTTGGCTCACCAAATTTTGTTCTTCTAGGTTGAAGCGTTCGTCTACAGTAGCAGTTTTTATATTTAGGTTTCCCTCTGTTCTGTCCTATATAAATAGATGAATTTGGAACTCTAAATCCAACATGGTTTATAGTAGCTCTTTGAAACTCGACAAAATAAAGGAGTTCTCTGTTTTGTAATTATGGTTTTTTTCCTCTTCAAGTAGCACTAGGCACAGACTGTGGAAAAGCACTTTCATTGAGAGGGGTTGCCAAGCTTCTAAGAAATAACGAGTATCCGAAATACCAGCAAATATTTTTTACCCAATCTTGATGATACTTGTTGCTAATGATCAGTACACAAATCCCACTTGGCTCACCAAATTTTGTTCTTCTAGGTTGAAGCGTTCGTCTACAGTAGCAGTTTTTATATTTAGGTTTCACGCTGTTCTCTCTATATTAGATAGATAAAATTGGAACTCTAAATCCAACTTGTTTTTTTAGTACCCCTTTGAAACTTGACAAAATAAAGGAGTTCTCAGTTTTGTCTCTATGGTTTGTTTCCTCTTCAAGTAGCCATAGGCACACACTGTGGAAAAGCACTTTCATTGAGAGGGGTTGCCAAGCTTCTAAGAAAAAACGAGTTCAGAAATACCAGCAAATATTTTTTACCCAATGTTGATGATACTTGTTGCTAATGATCAGTACACAAATCCCACTTGGCTCACCAAATTTTTTTCTTCTAGTTTGAAGCTTTCGTCTACAGTAGCAGTTTTTATATTTAGGTTTCCCCCTGTTCTCTCCTATATAGATAGATGAATCTGGAACTCTAAATCCAACATGGTTTCTAGTAGCTCTTTGAAACTTGACAAAATAAAGGAGTTCTCAGTTTTGTCTCTATTGTTTGTTTCCTCTTCAAGTAGCTCTAGGCACAGACTGTGGAAAAGCACTTTCATTGAAAGGGATTGCAAAGCTTCTAAGAAATTACGAGTTTCTCAAATACCAGCAAATATTTTTTCACCGAATCTGGATGATACTTGGTGGTAATGATCAGTACACAAATCCCACTTGGCTCTCCAAATTTTGTTGTTCTAGGTTGAAGCGTTCGTCTACAGTAGCAGTTTTTATACTTATTTTTCCCTCTGTTCTCTCCTATATAGATAGATGAATTTGGAACTCTAAATCCAACATGGTTTGTAGTAGCTCTTTGAAACTTGAAAAAATAACGGAGTTCTCAGTTTTGTCTCTATGGTTTGTTTCCTCTTCAAGTAGCCCTAGGCACACACTGTGGAAAAGCACTTTCATTGAGAGTGGTTGCCAAGCTTCTAAGAAAAAACGAGTTTCCGAAATACCAGCAAATATTTTTTCACCCAATCTTGATGATACTTGGTGCTAATGATCAGTACACAAATCCCACTTGGCTCACCAAATTTTGTTCTTCTAGGTTGAAGCGTTCGTCTACAGTACCAGTTTTTATATTTAGGTTTCCCTCTGTTCTCTCCTATATAGAAAGATGAATTTGGAACTCTAAATCCAACATGGTTTGTAGTAGCTCTTTGAGACTTGACAAAATAAAGGAGTTCTCAGTTTTGTCGCTATGGTTTGTTTCCTTTTCAAGTAGCCCTAGGCACAGACTCTGGAAAAGCACTTTCATTGAGAGGGGTTGCCAACCTTCTAAGAAATAACGAGTTTCCGAAATACCAGCAAATGTTTTTTCACCGAATCTTGATGATACTTGGTGGTAATGATCAGTACACAAATCCCAGTTGGCTCACCAAATTGTGTTCTTCTAGGTTGAAGCGTTCGTCTACAGTAGCAGTTTTTATATTCAGGTTTCCCTCGATTCTCAGATATATAGATAGATGAATTTGGAACTCTAACTCCAACATGGTTTGTAGTAGCTCTTTGAAACTTGACAAAATAAAGGAGTTCTCAGTTTTGTCGTTATGGTTTGTTTCCTCTTCAAGTAGCCCTAGGCGCAGACTGTGGAAAAGCACTTTCATTGAGAGGGGTTCCCAAGCTTCTAAGAAATAACGAGTTTCCGAAATACCAGCAAATATTTTTTCACACAATCATGTTGATACTTGGTGGTAATGATCAGTACACAAATCCCACTTGGCTCACCAATTTTTGTTCTTCTAGGTTGAAGCGTTCGTCTACAGTACAGTTTTTATATTTAGGTTTCTCTCTGTTCTCTCCTATATAGATAGATGAATTTGGAACTCTAAATCCAACATGGTTTGTAGTATCTCTTTGAAACTTGACAAAAAAAAGGAGTTCTCAGTTTTGTCGCTATGGTTTGTTTCCTCTTCAAGTAGCCCTAGGCGCAGACTGTGGAAAAGCACTTTCATTGAGAGGGGTTGCCAACCTTCTAAGAAATCACGAGTTTCCGAAATACCAGCAAATATTTTTTCACCCAATCTTGATGATACTTGGTGGTAATGATCAGTACACAAATCCCACTTGGCTTACCCAATTTTGTTCTTCTAGGTTGAAGCGTTCGTCTACAGTAGCAGTTTTTATATTTAGGTTTCCCTCTGTTCTCTCATATATAGATAGATGAATTTGGAACTCTAAATCCACATGGTTTGTAGTAGCTCTTTGAAACTTGACAAAATAAAGGAGTTCTCAATTTTGTCGCTATGGTTTGTTTCCTCTTCAAGTAGCCCTAGGCGCAGACTGTGGAAAAGCACTTTCATTGAGAGGGGTTCCCAAGCTTCTAAGAAATCACGAGTTTCCGAAATGCCAGCAAATATTTTTTCACCCAATCTTGATGATACTTGGTGGTAATGATCAGTACACAAATCCCACTTGGCTCACCAATTTTTGTTCTTCTAGGTTGAAGCGTTCGTCTACAGTACAGTTTTTATATTTAGGTTTCTCTCTGTTCTCTCCTATATAGATAGATGAATTTGGAACTCTAAATCCAACATGGTTTGTAGTATCTCTTTGAAACTTGACAAAAAAAAGGAGTTCTCAGTTTTGTCGCTATGGTTTGTTTCCTCTTCAAGTAGCCCTAGGCGCAGACTGTGGAAAAGCACTTTCATTGAGAGGGGTTGCCAACCTTCTAAGAAATCACGAGTTTCCGAAATACCAGCAAATATTTTTTCACCCAATCTTGATGATACTTGGTGGTAATGATCAGTACACAAATCCCACTTGGCTTACCCAATTTTGTTCTTCTAGGTTGAAGCGTTCGTCTACAGTAGCAGTTTTTATATTTAGGTTTCCCTCTGTTCTCTCATATATAGATAGATGAATTTGGAACTCTAAATCCACATGGTTGTAGTAGCTCTTTGAAACTTGACAAAATAAAGGAGTTCTCAGTTTTGTCGCTATGGTTTGTTTCCTCTTCAAGTAGCCCTAGGCGCAGACTGTGGAAAAGCACTTTCATTGAGAGGGGTTCCCAAGCTTCTAAGAAATCACGAGTTTCCGAAATGCCAGCAAATATTTTTTCACCCAATCTTGATGATACATGGTGGTAATGATCAGTACACAAATCCCACTTGGCTCACCAAATTTTGTTCTTCTAGGTTGAAGCGTTCGTCTACAGTAGCAGTTTTTATATTTAGGTTTCCCTCTGTTCTCTCCTATATAGAAAGATGAATTTGGAACTCTAAGTCCAACATGGTTTGTAGTAGCTCTTTGAAACTTGACAAAATAAAGGAGTTCTCAGATTTGTCTCTTTGGTTTGTTTCCTCTTCAAGTAGCCCTAGGCACAGACTGTAGAAAAGCACTTTCATTGAGAGGGGTTGCCAACCTTCTAAGAAATAACGAGTTTCCGAAATGCCAGCAAATATTTTTTCACCCAATCTTGATGATACTTGGTGGTAATGATCAGTACACAAATCCCACTTGGCTCACCAAATTTTGTTCTTCTAGGTTGAACCGTTCGTCTATAGTAGCAGTTTTTAATATTTAGGTTTCTCTCTGTTCCCTCCTATATAGATAGATAAATTTGGAACTCTAAATCCATAATGGTTTGTAGTAGCTCTATGAAACTTGACAAAATAAAGGAGTTCTCAGTTTTGTCTCTATGGTTTGTTTCCTCTTCAAGTAGCCCTAGGCACAGACTGTGGAAAGCACTTTCATTGAGATGGGTTGCCAAGCTTGTAAGAAATAACGAGTTTCCGAAATACCAGCAAATATTTTTTCACACAATCTTGTTGATACTTGGTGGTAATGATCAGTACACAAATCCCACTAGGCTCACCAATTTTGTTCTTCTAGTTTGAAGCGTTCGTCTACAGTAGCAGTTTTTATATTTAGGTTCCTCTGTTCTCTCCTATATAGATAGATGAATTTGGAACTCTAAATCCAACATGGTTTGTAGTAGCTCTTTGAAACTTGACAAAATAAAGGAGTTCTCAGATTTGTCTCTATGGTTTGTTTCCTCTTCAAGTAGCCCTAGGCACAGACTGTGGAAAAGCACTTTCATTTAGAGGGGTTCCCAAGCTTCCAGGAAATCACGAGTTTCCGAAATACCAGCAAAATATTTTTTCACCCAATCTTGATGATACCTTTGCTAATGACCAGTACACAAATCCCACTTGGCTCACCAAATTTTGTTCTTCTAGGTTGAAGCGTTCGTGTACAGTAGCAGTTTTTATATTTAGGTTTCACTCTGTTCTCTCATATATAGATAGATGAATTTGGAACTCTAAATCCAACATGGTTTGTAGTAGCTCTTTGAAACTTGACAAAATAAAGGAGTTCTCAGTTTTGTCGCTATGGTTTGTTTCCTCTCAAGTAGCCCTAGGCACAGACTGTGGAAAAGCACTTTCATTGAGAGGGGTTCCCAAGCTTCTAAGAAATCACGAGTTTCCGAAATACAAGCAAATATTTTTTTCACCCAATCTTGATGATACTTGGTGGTAATGATCAGTACACAAATCCCACTTGGCTCACCAAATTTTGTTCTTCTAGGTTGAAGCGTACGTCTACAGTAGCAGTTTTTATATTTAGGTTTCTCTCTGTTCTCTCCTATTTCAATAGATGAATTTGGAACTCTAAATCCAACATGGTTTGTAGTAGCTCTTTGAAACTTGACAAAATAAAGGAGTTCTCAAAATTTCTCCCTATGGTTTGTTTCCTCTTCAAGTAGCCCTAGGCACATACTTGGAAAAGCACTTTCATTGAGAGGGTTGCCAAGCTTCTAAGAAATAACGAGTTTCCGAAATACCAGCAAATATTTTTTCACCCAATCTTGATGATACTTGGTGGTAATGATCAGTACACAAATCCCACTTGGTTTACCAAATTTTGTTCTTCTAGGTTGAATCGTTCGTCTAGAGTTGCAGTTTTTATATCTAGGATTCCCTCTGTTCTCTCCTATATAGATAGATGAATTTGGAATTCTAAATCCAACATGTTTTGTAGTAGCTCCTTGAAACTTGACAGAAAAAAGGAGTTCTCAGTTTTGTCTCTATGGTTTGTTTCCTCTTCAAGTAGCCCTAGGCACAGACTGTGGAAAGCACTTTCATTGAGATGGTTTGCCAAGCTTCTAAGAAATAACGAGTTTCCGAAATACCAGCAAATATTTTTTCACACAATCTTGTTGATACTTGGTGGTAATGATCAGTACACAAATCCCACTTGGCTCACCAAATTTTGTTCTTCTAGGTTGAAGCGTTCGTCTACAGTAGCAGTTTTTATATTTAGGTTTCTCTCTGTTCTCTCCTATATAGATAGATGAATTTGGAACTCTAAATCCATAATGGTTTGTAGTAGCTCTATGAAACTTGACAAAATGAAGGAGTTCTCAGTTTTGTCTCTATGGTTTGATTCCTCTTCAAGTAGCCCTAAGCACAGACTGTGGAAAAGTACTTTCATTGAGATGGGGTGAGAAGCTTCTAAGAAATAACGAGTTTCCGAAATACCAGCAAATATTTTTTCACCCAAACTTGATGATACTTGGTGATAATGATCAGTACACAAATCCCACTTGGCTCACCAAATTTTGTTCTTCTAGGTTGAAGCGTTCGTCTACAGTAGCAGTTTTTATATTTAGGTTTCCCTGAGTTCTCTCCATATAGATAGATGAATTTGGAACACTAAATGCAACATGGTTTGTAGTAGCTCTATGAACTTGACAAAATGAAGGAGTTCTCAGTTTTGTCTCTATGTTTGATTCCTCTTCAAGTAGCCCTAAGCACAGACAGTGGAAAAGTACTTTCATTGAGATGGGGTGAGAAGCTTCTAAGAAATAACGAGTTTCCGAAATACCAGCAAATATTTTTTCACCCAAACTTGATGATACTTGGTGATAATGATCAGTACACAAATCCCACTTGGCTCACCAATTTTGTTCTTCTAGGTTGAAGCGTTCGTCTACAGTAGCAGTTTTATATTTAGGTTTCCCTCTGTTCTGTCCTATATAAATAGATGAATTTGGAACTCTAAATCCAACATGGTTTATAGTAGCTCTTTGAAACTCGACAAAATAAAGGAGTTCTCTGTTTTGTAATTATGGTTTTTTTCCTCTTCAAGTAGCACTAGGCACAGACTGTGGAAAAGCACTTTCATTGAGAGGGGTTGCCAAGCTTCTAAGAAATAACGATTATTCGAAATACCAGCAAATATTTTTTACCCAATCTTGATGATACTTGTTGCTAATGATCAGTACACAAATCCACTTGGCTCACCAAATTTTGTTCTTCTAGGTTGAAGCGTTCGTCTACAGTAGCAGTTTTTATATTTAGGTTTCACGCTGTTCTCTCATATATAGATAGATAAAATTGGAACTCTAAATCCAACTTGTTTCTTTAGTACCCCTTTGAAACTTGACAAAATAAAGGAGTTCTCAGTTTTGTCTCTATGGTTTGTTTCCCTCTTCAAGTAGCCATAGGCACACACTGTGGAAAAGCACTTTCATTGAGAGGGGTTGCCAAGCTTCTAAGAAAAAACGAGTTTCAGAAATACCAGCAAATATTTTTTACCCAATGTTGATGATACTTGTTGCTAATGATCAGTACACAAATCCCACTTGGCTCACCAAATTTTGTTCTTCTAAGTTCAAGCGGTCGTCTACAGTAGCAGTTTATATATTTAGGTTTCTCTCTGTTCTCTCCTATATAGATAGATGAAATTGGAACTTTAAATCCAACTTGGATTGTAGTAGCTCTTTGAAATTTGGGAAAAAAAGGAGTTCTCAGTTTTGTCTCTATGGTTTGTTTCCTCTTCAAGTAGCCCTAGGCACAGACTGTGGAAATCCCTTTAATTGTGATGGGTTGCAAAGCTTCTAAGAAATAACGAGTTTCCAAAATACCAGCAAATATATTTTCACCCAATCTTGATGATACTTGGTGAAATGATCAGTACACAAATCCCACTTGGCTCACCAAATTTTGTTCTTCTAGTTTGTAGCTTTCGCCTACAGTAGCAGTTTTTATATTTAGGTTTCCCTCTGTTCTCTCCTATATAGATAGATGAATTTGGAACTCTAAATCCAACATGGTTTGTAGTAGCTCTTTGAAACTTGATAAAATAAAAAAGTTCTCAGTTTTGTCTCTACGGTTTCTTTCCTCTTCAAGTAGCCCTAGGCACAGACTGTGGAAGAGCACTTTCATTGAGAGGGGTTGCCAAGCTTCTAAGAAATAACGAGTTTCCGAAATACCAGCAAATATTTTTTCACCCAATCTTGATTATACTTGTTGCTAATGATCTGTACACAAATCCCACTTCGCTCACCAAATTTTGTTCTTCTAGGTTGAAGCGTTCGTCTACAGTAGCAGTTTTTATATTTAGGTTTTCCTCTGTTCTCTCCTATATAAATAGATGAATTTGGAACTCTAAATCCAACATGGTTTGTAATAGCTCTTTGAAACTTGACAAAATAAAGGACATCTCAGTTTTTTCTCTATGCTTTGTTTCCTCTTCAGTAGCCCTAGGCACAGATTGTGGAAAGCACTTTCATTGAGATGGGTTGCCAAGCTTCTAAGAAATAACGAGTTTCAAAATAGCAGCAAATATATTTTCACCCAATCTTGATGATACTTGGTGGTAATGATCAGTGCACAAATCCCACTTGGCTCACCAAATTTTGTTCTTCTAGGTTGAAGCGTTCGTCTACAGTAGCAGTTTTTATATTTAGGTTTCCCTGTGTTCTCTCCTATATAGCTGGATGAATTTGGAACTCTAAATCCAACATGGTTTGTAGTAGCTCTTTGAAACTTGACAAAATAAAGGAGATCTCAGTTTTGTCTCAATGGTTTGTTTTCTCTTCAAGTAACCCTAGGCACAGACTGTGGAAAAGCACTTTCATTGAGAGGGGTTGCCAAGCTTCTAAGAAATAACGAGTTTCCGAAATACCAGCAAATATTTTTTCACCCAATCTTGATGATACTTGGTGGTAATGATCAGTACACAAATCCCACTTGGCTCACCAAATTTTGTTATTATTGGTTGAAGCGTTCGTCTACAGTAGCAGTTTTTATATTTACGCTTCCCTCTGTTCTCTCCTATATTGATAGATAATTTTGGAACTCTAAATCCAACATGGTTTGTAGTAGCTCTTTGAAACTTGACAAAATGAAGGAGTTCTCAGTTTTGTCTCTATGGTTTGTTTTCTCTTCAAG
The DNA here is from genome assembly GCF_048772815.1 of Callospermophilus lateralis. NCBI lineage: Eukaryota > Metazoa > Chordata > Mammalia > Rodentia > Sciuridae > Callospermophilus > Callospermophilus lateralis. Next base: position 96,536 of record NW_027514054.1, read on the forward strand.
TAGCCCTAGGCACAGACTGTGGAAAAGCACTTTCATTGAGAGGGGTTGCCAAGCTGCTAAGAAATAACGAGTTTCCGAAACACCAGCAAATATTTTTTCACCCAATCTTGATGATAATTGGTGGTAATGATCAGTACACAAATCCCACTAGGCTCACCAAATTTTGTTCTTCTAGTTTGAAGCGTTCGTCTACAGTAGCTTTTTATATTTAGGTTTCCCTCTGTTCTCTCCTATATAGATAGATGAATTTGGAACTCTGAATCCAACATGGTTGGTAGTAGCTCTTTGAAACTTGATAAAACAAAGGAGTTCTCAGTTTTGTCTCTATGGTTTGTTTCCTCTTCAAGTAGTCCTAGGCACAGACTGTGGATAGCACTTTCACTGAGATGGGTTGCCAAGATTCTAAGAAATTACGAGTTTCCAAAATACCAGCAAATATTTTTTCACCCAATCTTGATGACACGTGTTGGTAATGATCAGTACACAAATCCCACTTGGCTCACCAAATTTTGTTCTTCTAGATTGAAGCTTTCGTCTACAGTAGCAGTTTTTATATTTAGGTTTCCCCCTGTTCTCTCCTATATAAATAGATGAATTTGGAACTCTAAATCCAACATGGTTTATAGTAGCTCTTTGAAACTTGAAAAAATAAAGGAGTTCTCAGTTTTGTCTCTATGGTTTGTTTCCTCTTCAAGTAGCCCTAGGCACAGACTGTGGAAAAGCACTTTCATTGAGAGGGGTTGCCAAGCTTCTAAGAAATTACAAGATTCTGAAATACCAGCAAATATTTTTTCACCCAATCTTGATGATACGTGGAGCTAATGATCAGTACACAAATCCCACTTGACTCACCAAATTTTGTTCTTCTAGGTTGAAGCGTTCGTCTACAGTAGCAGTTTTTATATTTAGGTTTCCCTCTGTTCTCTTTTATATAGATAGATTATTTTGGAACTCTAAATCCAACATGGTTTGTAGTAGCTCTTTGAAACTTGACAAAATGAAGGAGTTCTCAGTTTTGTCTCTATGGTTTGTTTCCTCTTCAAGTAGCACTAGGAACAGACTGTGGAAAGCACTTTCATTGAGATGGGTTGCCAAGCTTCTAAGAAATAACGAGTTTCCAAATACCAGCAAATATATTTTCACCCAATCTTGATGATACTTGGTGGTAATGATCAGTACACAAATCCCACTTGGCTCACCAAATTTTTTTCTTCTAGATTGAAGCTTTCGTCTACAGTAGCAGTTTTTATATTTAGGTTTCCCCCTGTTCTCTCCTATATAGATAGATGAATCTGGAACTCTAAATCCAACATGATTTCTAGTAGCTCTTTGAAACTTGACAAAATAAAGGAGTTCTCAGTTTTGTCTCTATTGTTTGTTTCCTCTTCAAGTAGCTCTAGGCACAGACTGTGGAAAAGCACTTTCATTGAAAGGGATTGCAAAGCTTCTAAGAAATTAATAGTTTCTCAAATACCAGCAAATATTTTTTCACCGAATCTGGATGATACTTGGTGGTAATGATCAGTACACAAATCCCACTTGGCTCTCCAAATTTTGTTGTTCTAGGTTGAAGCGTTCGTCTACAGTAGCAGTTTTTATACTTATTTTTCCCTCTGTTCTCTCCTATATAGATAGATGAATTTGGAACTCTAAATCCAACATGGTTTGTAGTAGCTCTTTGAAACTTGAAAAAATAACGGAGTTCTCAGTTTTGTCTCTATGGTTTGTTTCCTCTTCAAGTAGCCCTAGGCACACACTGTGGAAAAGCACTTTCATTGAGAGTGGTTGCCAAGCTTCTAAGAAAAAACGAGTTTCCGAAATACCAGCAAATATTTTTTCACCCAATCTTGATGATACTTGGTGCTAATGATCAGTACACAAATCCCACTTGGCTCACCAAATTTTGTTCTTCTAGGTTGAAGCGTTCGTCTACAGTACCAGTTTTTATATTTAGGTTTCCCTCTCTTCTCTCCTATATAGAAAGATGAATTTGGAACTCTAAATCCAACATGGTTTGTAGTAGCTCTTTGAGACTTGACAAAATAAAGGAGTTCTCAGTTTTGTCGCTATGGTTTGTTTCCTTTTCAAGTAGCCCTAGGCACAGACTCTGGAAAAGCACTTTCATTGAGAGGGGTTGCCAAGCTTCTAAGAAATAACGAGTTTCCGAAATACCAGCAAATGTTTTTAACCGAATCTTGATGATACTTGGTGGTAATGATCAGTACACAAATCCCAGTTGGCTCACCAAATTGTGTTCTTCTAGGTTGAAGCGTTCGTCTACAGTAGCAGTTTTTATATTTAGGTTTCCCTCGATTCTCAGATATATAGATAGATGAATTTGGAACTCTAACTCCAACATGGTTTGTAGTAGCTCTTTGAAACTTGACAAAATAAAGGAGTTCTCAGTTTTGTCCGTTATGGTTTGTTTCCTCTTCAAGTAGCCCTAGGCGCAGACTGTGGAAAAGCACTTTCATTGAGAGGGGTTCCCAAGCTTCTAAGAAATAACGAGTTTCCGAAATACCAGCAAATATTTTTTCACACAATCATGTTGATACTTGGTGGTAATGATCAGTACACAAATCCCACTTGGCTCACCAATTTTTGTTCTTCTAGGTTGAAGCGTTCGTCTACAGTACAGTTTTTATATTTAGGTTTCTCTCTGTTCTCTCCTATATAGATAGATGAATTTGGAACTCTAAATCCAACATGGTTTGTAGTAGCTCTTTGAAACTTGACAAAATAAAGGAGTTCTCAGTTTTGTCGCTATGGTTTGTTTCCTCTTCAAGTAGCCCTAGGCACAGACTGTGGAAAAGCACTTTCATTGAGAGGGGTTCCCAAGCTTCTAAGAAATCACGAGTTTCCGAAATACAAGCAAATATTTTTTCACCCAATCTTGATGATACTTGGTGGTAATGATCAGTACACAAATCCCACTTGGCTCACCAAATTTTGTTCTTCTAGGTTGAAGCGTACGTCTACAGTAGCAGTTTTTATATTTAGGTTTCTCTCTGTTCTCTCCTATATCAATAGATGAATTTGGAACTCTAAATCCAACATGGTTTGTAGTAGCTCTTTGAAACTTGACAAAATAAAGGAGTTCTCAAATTTCTCCCTATGGTTTGTTTCCTCTTCAAGTAGCCCTAGGCACATACTTGGAAAAGCACTTTCATTGAGAGGGTTGCCAAGCTTCTAAGAAATAACGAGTTTCCGAAATACCAGCAAATATTTTTTCACCCAATCTTGATGATATTTGGTGGTAATGATCAGTACACAAATCCCACTTGGTTTACCAAATTTTGTTCTTCTAGGTTGAATCGTTCGTCTACAGTTGCAGTTTTTATATCTAGGATTCCCTCTGTTCTCTCTATATAGATAGATGAATTTGGAACTCTAAATCCAACATGTTTTGTAGTAGCTCCTTGAAACTTGACAGAAAAAAGGAGTTCTCAGTTTTGTCTCTATGGTTTGTTCCTCTTCAAGTAGCCCTAGACACAGACTGTGGAAAAAACTTTCATTGAGAGGGGTTGCCAAGCTTCTAAGAAATTACGAGTTTCCGAAATACCAGCAAATATTTTTTCACCCAATCTTGATGATACTTGTTGCTAATGATCAGTACACAAATCCCACTTGGCTCACCAAATTTTGTTCTTCTAGGTTGAAGCGTTCGTGTACAGTAGCAGTTTTTATATTTAGGTTTCCCTCTGTTCTCTCCTATACAGATAGATGAATTTGGAACTCTAAATCCAACATGGTTTGTAGTAGCTCTTTGAAACTTGACAAAATAAAGGAGTTCTCAGTTTTGTCTCTATGGTTTGTTTCCTCTTCAAGTAGCCCTAGGCACAGACTGTGGAAAGCACTTTCATTGAGATGGTTTGCCAAGCTTCTAAGAAATAACGAGTTTCCGAAATACCAGCAAATATTTTTTCACACAATCTTGTTGATACTTGGTGGTAATGATCAGTACACAAATCCCACTTGGCTCACCAAATTTTGTTCTTCTAGGTTGAAGCGTTCGTCTACAGTAGCAGTTTTTATATTTAGGTTTCTCTCTGTTCTCTCCTATATAGATAGATGAATTTGGAACTCTAAATCCATAATGGTTTGTAGTAGCTCTATGAAACTTGACAAAATAAAGGAGTTATCAGATTTGTCTCTATGGTTTGTTTCCTCTTCAAGTAGCCCTAGGCACAGACTGTGGAAAAGCACTTTCATTGAGAGGGGTTGCCAAGCTTCTAATAATAACGAGTTTCCGAAATACCAGCAAATATTTTTTCACACAATCTTGTTGATACTTGGTGGTAATGATCAGTACACAAATCCCACTTGGCTCACCAATTTTGTTCTTCTAGGTTGAAGCGTTCGTCTACAGTAGCATTTTTATATTTAGGTTTCTCTCTGTTCTCTCCTATATAGATAGATGAATTTGGAACTCTAAATCCAACATGGTTTGTAGTAGCTCTTTGAAAGTTGACAAAATAAAGGAGTTCTCAGATTTGTCTCTATGGTTTGTTTCCTCTTCAAGTAGCCCTAGGCACAGACTGTGGAAAAGCACTTTCATTTAGAGGGGTTCCCAAGATTCTAAGAAATCACGAGTTTCCGAAATACCAGCAAATAATTTTTCACCCAATCTTGATGATACTTGTTGCTAATGATCAGTACACAAATCCCATTTGGCTCACCAAATTTTGTTCTTCTAGGTTGAAGCGTTCGTGTACAGTAGCAGTTTTATATTTAGGTTTCACTCTGTTCTCTCATATATAGATAGATGAATTTGCAACTCTAAATCCAACATGGTTTGTAGTAGCTCTTTGAAACTTGACAAAATAAAGGAGTTCTCAGTTTTGTCTCTATGGTTTGCTTCCTCTTCAAGTAGCCCTAGGCACAGACTGTGGAAAGCACTTTCATTGAGATGGGTTGCCAAGCTTCTAAGAAATAACGAGTTTCCGAAACACCAGCAAATATTTTTTCACCCAATCTTGATAATACTTGGTGGGTAATGATGAGTACACAAATCCCACTTGGCTCACCAAATTTGTTCTTTTAGGTTGAAGCGTTCGTCTACAGTAGCAGTTTTTATATTTAGGTTTTCCTCTGTTCTCTCCCATATAGATAGATGAATTTGGAACTCTAAATCCAACATGGTTTGTAGTAGCTCTATGAAACTTGACAAAATAAAGGAGTTCTCAGTTTTGTCTCTATGGTTTGTTTCCTCTTCAAGTAGCCCTAGGCACAGACTGTGGAAAGCACTTTCATTGAGAGGGGTTGCCAAGCTTCTACGAAATAACGAGTTTCCGAAATACCAGCAAATATTTTTTCACCCAATCTTGATAATACTTGGTGGTAATGATCAGTACACAAATCCCACTTGGCTCACCAAATTTTGTTCTTCTAGGTTGAAGCGTTCGTCTACAGTAGCAGTTTTTATATTTAGGTTTTCCTCTGTTCTCTCCCATATAGATAGATGAATTTGGAACTCTAAATCCAACATGGTTTGTAGTAGCTCTTTGAAACTTGACAAAATAAAGGCGTTCTCAGTTTTGTCTCTATGGTTTGTTTCCTCTTCAATAGCCCTAGGCACAGACTGTGGAAAGCACTTTCATTGAGAGGGATTGCCAAGCTTCTACGAAATAACGAGTTTCCGAAATACCAACAAATATTTTTTCACCCAATCTTGATGATACTTGGTGCTAATGATCAGTACACAAATCCCACTTGGCTCACCAAATTTTGTTCTTCTAGGTTGAAGCGTTCGTCTACAGTAGCAGTTTTTATATTTAGGTTTCTCTCTGTTCTCTCCTATATAGAAAGATGAATTTGGAACTCTAAATCCAACATGGTTTGTAGTAGCTCTTTGAAACTTGACAAAATAAAGGAGTTCTCAGTTTTGTCGCTATGATTTGTTTCCTCTTCAAGTAGCCCTAAGCACAGACAGTGCAAATGCACTTTCATTGAGAGGGGTTCCCAAGCTTTAAGAAATCACGAGTTTCCGAAATGCCAGCAAATATTTTTTCACCCAATCTTGATGATACTTGGTGGTAATGATCAGTACACAAATCCCACTTGGCTCACCAAATTTTGTTCTTCTAGGTTGAAGCGTTCGTCAACAGTAGCAGTTTTTATATTTAGGTTTCCCTCTGTTCTCTCCTATATAGGAAGATGAATTTGGAACTCTAAGTCCAACATGGTTTGTAGTAGCTCTTTGAAACATGACAAAATAAAGGATTTCTCAGTTTTGTCTCTATGGTTTGTTTCCTCTTCAAGTAGCCCTAGGCACAAACTGTGGAAAGCAATTTCATTGAGATGGGTTGCCAAGCTTCTAAGAAATAACGAGTTTCC